>NC_091287.1:286416876-286701646 GCF_032444005.1 Ranitomeya imitator
AGGAATTATCTTCCTGACCATAACCCTTCCACTTAACCAGGTACTGAAGTTTCCGTCTCGAAATACGAGAATCCAAAATCTTCTCCACTATATACAACAACTCCCCCTCAACCAAAACCGGGGCAGGAGGATCAACGGATGGAACCACAGGTGCCACCTATCTCCGCAACAATGACCTATGGAATACATTATGGATGGAAAAAGAAGCTGGAAGGGTCAAACGAAAAGACACAGGATTAAGAACCTCAGAAATCCTATACGGACCAATGAAACGAGGCTTAAACTTAGGAGAAGAAACTTTCATAGGAATATAACGAGATGACAACCAAACAAAATCCCCAACACGAAGTCGGGGACCCACACAGCGCCTGCGGTTAGCGAAACGTTGAGCCTTCTCCTGAGACAATGTCAAATTGTCCACCACATGAGTCCAAATCTGCTGCAACCTATCCACCACAGTATCCACACCAGGACAGTCAGAAGACTCAACCTGCCCTGAAGAGAAACGAGGATGGAAACCAGAATTGCAGAAAAACGGCGAAACCAAAGTAGCCGAGCTGGCCCGATTATTAAGGACGAACTCAGCCAAAGGCAAAAAAGACACCCAATCATCCTGATCGGCAGAAACAAAACATCTCAGATATGTTTCCAAGGTCTGATTGGTTCGTTCAGTCTGGCCATTTGTCTGAGGATGGAAAGCCGAGGAAAAAGACAAATCAATGCCCATCCTAGCATAAAAGGCTCGCCAAAACCTCGAAACAAACTGGGAACCTCTGTCAGAAACGATGTTCTCCGGAATGCCATGTAAACGAACCACATGCTGGAAGAACAATGGTACCAAATCAGAGGAGGAAGGCAATTTAGACAAGGGTACCAAATAGTCCATCTTCGAGAAGCGATCACAAACGACCCAAATGACCGACATTTTTTGAGAGACGGGGAGATCCGAAATAAAATCCATAGAGATATGTGTCCAGGGCCTCTTCGGGACTGGCAAGGGCAAAAGCAACCCACTGGCACGAGAACAGCAGGGCTTAGCCCGAGCACAAATCCCACAGGACTGCACAAATGAACGCACATCCCGCGACAGAGACGGCCACCAAAAGGATCTAGCCACCAAATCTCTGGTACCAAAGATTCCAGGATGACCAGCCAACACCGAACAATGAACCTCAGAGATAAGTCTACTCGTCCATTTATCAGGGACAAACAGTTTCTCCGCTGGGCAACGGTCAGGTCTATTAGCCTGAAATTTTTGCAGCACCCGCCGCAAATCAGGGGAGATGGCAGACAAAATTACCCCCTCTTTGAGAATACCCGCCGGCTCCGACAAACCTGGAGAGTCGGGCACAAAACTCCTAGACAGGGCATTCGCCTTCACATTTTTAGAGCCCGGAAGGTACGAAACCACAAAGTCAAAATGGGAGAAAAACAGCGACCAACGAGCCTGTCTAGGATTCAACCATTTGGCAGACTCGAGATAAGTCAAGTTCTTGTGATCAGTCAAGAACACCACGCGATGCTTAGCTCCTTCAAGCCAATGACGCCACTCCTCGAATGCCCACTTCATGGCCAGCAACTCTCGATTGCCAACATCATAATTACGCTCAGCAGGCGAAAACTTCCTGGAAAAGAAGGCGCATGGTTTCATCACCGAGCCATCAGAACTTCTTTGCGACAAAACAGCCCCTGCTCCAATCTCAGAAGCATCAACCTCGACCTGGAACGGGAGCGAAACATCTGGTTGACACAACACAGGGGCAGAAGAAAAACGACGCTTCAACTCTTGAAAAGCTTCCACAGCAGCAGAAGACCAATTGACCACATCAGCACCCTTCTTGGTTAAATCAGTCAACGGTTTAGCAATACTAGAAAAATTATTGATGAAGCGACGATAAAAATTAGCAAAGCCCAGGAACTTTTGCAGACTCTTCAGAGATGTCGGCTGAGTCCAATCATAAATGGCCTGAACTTTAACAGGGTCCATCTCGATAGTAGAAGGGGAAAAAATGAAACCCAAAAATGAAACCTTCTGAACACCAAAGAGACACTTTGACCCCTTCACAAACAAAGAATTCGCACGCAGGACCTGGAACACCATTCTGACCTGCTTCACGTGAGACTCCCAATCATCCGAGAAGACCAAAATATCATCCAAGTATACAATCAGGAATTTATCCAGGTACTCTTGGAAGATGTCATGCATAAAGGACTGAAACACTGATGGAGCATTAGAAAGCCCGAATGACATAACCAGGTACTCAAAATGGCCCTCGGGCGTATTAAATGCTGTTTTCCATTCATCGCCCTGTTTAATGCGCACAAGATTATACGCACCACGAAGATCTATCTTGGTGAACCAACTAGCCCCCTTAATCCGAGCAAACAAATCAGACAGCAGCGGCAAGGGGTACTGAAATTTGACCGTGATTTTATTTAGAAGGCGGTAATCAATACAAGGTCTCAGCGAACCATCCTTCTTGGCCACAAAAAAGAACCCTGCTCCCAATGGCGACGACGAGGGGCGAATATGACCCTTTTCCAAGGATTCCTTTACGTAACTCCGCATAGCGGCGTGCTCAGGCACAGACAAATTAAACAGTCGACCTTTAGGAAACTTACTACCAGGAATCAAATCGATAGCACAATCACAATCCCTATGCGGAGGTAGGGCACTGGACTTGGGCTCATCAAATACATCCCGGTAATCAGACAAGAACTCTGGGACCTCAGAAGGGGTGGATGATGAAATAGACAGAAATGGAACATCACCATGTACCCCCTGACAACCCCAGCTGGACACAGACATTGATTTCCAATCCAATACTGGGTTATGGACTTGTAGCCATGGCAACCCCAACACGACCACATCATGCAGATTATGCAACACCAAAAAGCGAATATTCTCCTGATGCGCAGGAGCCATGCACATGGTCAGCTGGGTCCATTACTGAGGCTTATTCTTGGCCAAAGGCGTAGCATCAATTCCTCTCAATGGAATAGGATACTGCAAGGGCTCCAAGAAAAACCCACAGCCTAGCATACTCCAAGTCCATCAAATTCAGGGCAGCGCCTGAATCCACAAATGCCATGACAGAATAGGATGACAAAGAGCAGATCAAAGTAAAGTACAAAAGAAATTTCGACTGTACCGTACCAATGGTGGCAGACCTAGCGAACCGCTTAATGCGCTTAGGACAATCGGAGATAGCATGAGTGGAATCACCACAGTAAAAACACAGCCCATTCCGTCGTCTGTGTTCTTGCCGTTCAGCTCTGGTCAAAGTCCTATCGCATTGCATAGGCTCAGGTTTATGCTCAGATAATACCGCCAAATGGTGCACAGTTTTACGCTCACGTAAGCGTCGATCGATCTGAATGGCCAAAGACATAGACTCATTCAGACCAGCAGGCATAGGAAATCCCACAATGACATCCTTAAGGGCTTCAGAGAGACCCTTTCTGAAAATTGCGGCCAGAGCACATTCATTCCATTGAGTGAGCACAGACCACTTCCTAAATTTCTGACAATATATCTCTACCTCATCCTAACCCTGACACAGAGCCAGCAAGATTTTCTCTGCCTGATCCACTGAATTAGGTTCATCATAAAGCAACCCGAGCGCCAGAAAAAACGCATCAATATCACATAATGCAGGATCTCCTGGTGCAAGGGAAAATGCCCAGTCTTGAGGGTCGCCACGTAATAAAGAAATAATGATCTTTACTTGTTGAACTGGGTCACCAGAGGAGCGGGGTTTCAAAGCCAGAAATAATTTACAATTATTTTTGAAATTCAGAAACTTAGCTCTATCTCCAGAAAATAACACAGGAATAGGAATTTTAGGTTCTAACATAGGATTCTGAACCACTAAATCTTGAATGTTCTGAACACTTATAGCGAGATTATCCATCAAAGAGGACAGACCTTGAATGTCCATGTCTACACCTGTGTTCTGAACCACCCTGATGTAAAGGGGAAAAGAAAGACATTGACTATTGAGAAGCATTAGTACTTTGGGCCTCCAGTACTGTTATGAACAGGTGATTCAGAACCACAATGGACCTAGTGGTTAAGAGCACACAAAGTGACCTGATAGTTACTAACATAGGACGAGCTCTGAGACGTGGGAACTCTGCTGACCGCAATCCCTAATCCCATCATACCACACTAGAGGTAGCCGTGGATTGCGCCTAACGCTCCCTATGCAACTCGGCACAGCCTGAGAAACTAACTATCCCTGAAGATAGAAAAATAAGCCTACCTTGCCTCAGAGAAATTCCCCAAAGGAAAAGGCAGCCCCCCACATATAATGACTGTGAGTCAAGATGAAAATACAAACACAGAGATGAAATAGATTTTAGCAAAGTGAGGCCCGACTTACTGAAAAGACCGAGGATAGGAAAGATAGCTTTGCGGTCAGCACAAAAACCTACAAACAACCACGCAGAGGGGGCAAAAAGACCCTCCGCACCGACTAACGGTACGGAGGTGCTCCCTCTGCGTCTCAGAGCTTCCAGCAAGCAAGAAAAACCAATATAGCAAGCTGGACAGAAAATATAGCAAACAAAAGTAACACAAGCAGAACTTAGCTTATGCAGGGCAGACAGGCCACATGAACAATCCAGGAGAGAGCAAGACCAATACTGGAACATTGACTGGAGGCCAGGAACAAAGAACTAGGTGGAGTTAAATAGAGCAGCACCTAACGACTTAACCTCGTCACCTGAGGAAGGAAACTCAGAAGCCGCAGCCCCACTCACATCCACCAGCGGAAGCTCATAGACAGAACCAACCGAAGTACCACTCATGACCACAGGAGGGAGCTTGACCACAGAATTCACAACAGGGAACCATTCCAGGATACGTTCCGATATTTGTGTCCCATTGACTTGTATTGGTATCGGGTATCGGTATCGGCGATATCCGATATTTTTCGGATATCGGCCGATACAATCCGATACCGATACTTTCAAATATCGGAAGGTATTGCTCAACACTAGCATAGACCCATTCATTTGAATGGGTCTATGTGTGTCAGTGTCTCCCATACATGAGAAAACTGTCAGTACATGTACCGGAGACACTGACGTGTGAAAGAGGCCTTAGGGCTAGCGCAACGCACCAAATAATTAGAGAAAAGGAATAAGGTGTGCTTGCAGCCCGGGGTCCACTGTGCAGAGATGGTACATGCTGCTAAGCAATGATGGACTATATGACAGTACAATGAGGATAAACACAGGTTAGCTTCACCCTGTGTGAAAGAAGCGAACCCTGTTGCGTCACAGGGCTGCAGTACCACACGTAACAAAACTAATAATTAAAGAGCACGAGAGTGCGAGCTCTGCCGTACTGTCGGGCGCCACTAACCACCCAGACTTGGGCTAAAGAAGCACTCTAATGGAGCGTGGCGCCGTACTGGCGGTAACAGCAGTTGACGCTGTTTCGTGTGTTAACTCTGTGAGTTCAGCCGGGCGCTAGATAGCAGCCATACACCTTACGCGAACAGGCATACAGAAGGGATGGTTTTTTTAAGGAACGACTTGCACTCATCAACACACACACGATTACAAATGTATAATAGCGCATGGCCGTGTGGCCTTGCAAACCTTTTATAGCTGCGGCATGTACAGGACCTTCCCAGAAGGACAAATGGGAAGCTGCCACAGAAGTTGAGCACCTTCAGGACCTTCCCGGAGGACCAATGGGATCTGCTGCATTATCTGAGCATGTGACCTTCGATCTCCAATGGGAGATCTTGCCCTGAGCATGCTCAGAAGGGGAAAAGCAGGACTTAGTCCCAAAAGCATCTTCTCTCTGCTGCCCAGCACTGGCTTCAATGGCAGAAGCAGGAAAAGCAGCAGTAACCCTTTGCACAGAGTGAGACTGAGCAAGACGCTGGGACCAAGGTCTCCGCTGAGCAGGCTCCACTGCAGCTGATGCAGAATGAGAGACCGCAGCAGACATGGTTCGAGATTCCCCCTGTGCAGTGGTGGGAACTCGACTCCTAACACATGCAGAACTAAACACTTGTAAAATGTTCCCCCTCATACCGTTAAACCGTCGCGGAGGCGGGACTTTCCTTCCTAATCAGCCGCAGCACAGCCGTCATTCATACCCCCTTGGCACCAGGCGCCGCCGCCTCAGCATTGTTTGAATCTGTCCCGGAGCCTGCACTGTTATGTTATCCCTTGGGTATGCGCAGTTAGCGCTGCCCGTCTTCTGAAATCATTTTATATCAGGCTGACTGGGCCTGTGCGGCCGCGCTGCCTGAAATCCTGCCCCACAGTGTCTTCTGATTTATTCACACTGCGGGTCTGGGATTCATGGGCATGCGCTGTGCATATATTCGCCTCTCACTCATCTCCTTCCGCCTTCTTCGGACTGTGCGGTGTCAGCTTATCCCTAAGCGCATGCCACGGCAATTAGGGATCAGCTGACGCCACACAGTCTGAAGAAGGTGGAGGGAGATGAGTGAGAGGCGAAGATATGCACTGCGCATGCCCATGACTCCCAGCCCCGCAGTGTGAATAAATCAGAAGACACTGCGGGGCGGGATCTCGGGCAGCGCGGCTGCACAGGCGCAGTCAGCCTGAAATCAAATGATGTCAGAAGACAGGCAGCACTAACTGCGCATGACCAAGGGATAACATAACAGCGCAGGCTCCAGGACATATTCAAACAACGCTCAGGAGGCAGCACCCGGCGCCAAGGGGGTATTAATGAAGGCTGTGCTGCGTCTCATTATGAAGGAAAGTCCCACCTCCGGGATGGATTCACGGTATGAGGGGCCACATTTTATAAGTGTTTAGTTCAGCGTGTGCAAGGAGCATAACTAAAAAAGCCACCTTGTCCAAATGCATTAGTGCTGCACAAGTTGGCTCTTTTAGTTATAAACCCCTGGGGGGTGACAGGTTCCCTTTAATATCTGTAGTAGTGTGAGAGTGGACGGAGCAGGAGAAATTGCCAGATACACAGCAGAGGAGCAGCTGACGTTCCTGAACCCTAATAACACGGCAGCAAGTGTTGACTGTGCAAACAGCACTTTTCAGCAGCATGTGGCGGTGTTGGAGCCCAGAGTCAATGCTAGAAACAGAGTGTAGGCTGAGGCCTACACTCGAGGCAGTTTAATATCTGTTGAAGTGTGAGAGTGGACGGAGCAGGAGAAATTGCCGGATACACAGCAGGGGAGCAGCTGACGTTACTGAACCCCAATAACATGGCAGCAAGTGTTGAATGTGCAAACGGCTCTTCGGGGAAGCAACTGGCGGTGTTGGAGCCCAGGGTGAATGCTAGAAACAGAGTGTAGGCTGAGGCCTACACTCGAGGCAGTTTAATATCTTTTGTAGCGTGAGAGTGGATTGAGCAGGAGAAATTTCCGGATACACAGCAGGGGAGCAGCTGACGTTACTGAACCCTAATAACAGAGGAGCAAGTGTTGACTGTGCAGACGGCACTTCTGAGCAGCAACTGGTAGTGTTGGAGACCAGGGTCAATGCTAGAAACAGAGTGTAGGCTAAGGCCTACACTCAAGGCAGTTTAATATCTGTTGTAGTGTGAGAGTGGATGGAGCAGTAGAATTTGCCAGATACACAGCAGGGGAGCAGCTGACGTTACTGAACCCCAATAACACGGCAGCAAGTTTTGACTGTGCAGACGGAACTTCTGGGTAGAAACTGGCGGTGTTGGAGCCCAGGGTGAATTCTAGAAACAGAGTGTAGGCTGAGCCTACACTCGAGGCAGTTTAATATCTTTTTGTAGTGTGAGAGTGGACGGAGCAGTAGAAATTGCCGGATACACAGCAGGGGAGCAGCTGACGTTACTGAACGCCAATAACACGGCAGCAAGTGTTGACTGTGCAGACGGCACTTCTGGGCAGCAACTGGCCGTGCTGGAGCCCATGGTCAATGCTAGAAACAGAGTGTAGGCTGAGGCCTACACTCAAGGCAATTGTTGCAGTGTGAGAGTGGACGTAGCAGGAGAAATTGCCGGATACACAGCAGGGGAGCAGCTGACGTTACTGAACCCCAATAACCCGGCAGCAAGTGTTGCCTCTGCAGACAGCACTTCTGAGCAGCAACTGGCGGTGTTGGAGACCAGGGCCAATGCTAGAAACAGAGTGTAGGCTGAGGCCTACAATCAAGGCAGTTTAATATCTGTTGTAGTGTGAGAGTGGATGTAGCATGAGAAATTGCCGGTTACACAGCAGGGAAGCAGCTGACTATACTGAACCCCAATATCACGGCAGCAAGTGTTGACTGTGTAGATGGCACTTCTGGGCAGCAACTGGCGGTGTTGGAGCCCAGGGATTACAGTTCAGGTGGTAGAAACATGAACACAACAGGAGACCTGGATACTGTTGCAAACCAATTATTTAATCTGGAAGAGGAGTGGCAAATTCCTGCGAGACCAGGCCTTGTTCATTTTCAGAAAAGTAAGCCGGTCAATGTTATCGGAGGATAGTCGCATGCGACGGTCTGTTAGTACACCACCTGCAGCACTAAAGACGCGTTCCGATAATACACTAGCAGCAGGACAAGCCAGCACCTCCAATGCATACTGGCTAAGCTCTGGCCATGTATCCAGCTTAGAGACCCAAAACTTGAAGGGGGAAGAGCCATCTGAGAGTACACTGAGAGGGCAAGACATGTAGTCTGTCATCATCTGACGGAAACGTTGCCTCCTGCTTCCTGCTGACTGGAGCCGTCTGTGATGGTGTGGACATTTGTGGCGGGCACACAAAACTTTGCCACATTTGGGCCAAACTGGTCTTGCCTTGTGCTGAGGCCCTGCTTCTGCTCCCTCTTTGTGCAGAGCTCCTTCCACTGCCTCAACACGCTGAGTTGCTTTGTAAAGCACTAGCAGCACTGCTCCCAGTTGGAATGGAGAACATAATGGAATGCACCAGTGTGTCTTGGTACTCCCGCATGTTACGCTCCCGGTTCAACGTTGTTATGAGGCTTTGTAAGTTGTCCCGGTAGTGAGGATCTAGGAGGGTGTACACCCAATAATCAGCCGTGTTGAGAATGTGGGTGATGAGGCGGTCATTTCTCAGGCACTGCAGCATGAAATCAACCATGTGCTGCAGACTGCCAACTGGCCAGGAAACTGTCCCCTGCTTGAAGCGTGATCTCTGCCTGCTCTGCATCACCCCACCCTCATTCTACATACTGACTTCAAGAGCATTGTGTAACTCCCTCCTCTGGACAGATGTCTTCCTCCCCCATTGACTCCTCCTCATCCTCTTCACAAAGTGTCCCCTGCCTAGGCCTTTGTGAGGAGCCACATTGCGCAGACTGTCCAGAAGCAGATGGCATTTGTGACTCCTCATCCTTCACCTCTTCCACAGCCTCCTCCCTTAGTGCTTGCAGTGTTTTTTCAAGCAGGCAGATAAGGATAGTCATGCTGACTAGAGCATCATCTGCACTCGACATCCGCGTGAAATCATCGAAGGCACGCAAAACCTGGCAGATGTTCTTCATAGTGGCCCACTTAGTGTTGGTGAAATCTGAACGGCGCGCAGTGCGACTTTTTTTGCGCCTGATGCAGCTAGTACTCCATTACTGCTGCCTGCTGCTCACACAACCGCTCCAACATATCTAACGCTGAATTCCACCTGGTGAGTAGGTCACATATTATGCGATGTTGCGGAAGGCACAATCGGCGCTGCAGAGCTGCAATGCGCGATCTTGCCATGCTGGAATGCCGCAAGTGAGCACACTCTAGGCGGACCTTGTGCAGCAGTGCATCAAGATCCGGATAGTCCCCCAAAAAACTCTGCATGACCAAGTTGAGCACATGTGCCAGACATGGGATGTGAGTGAGGTTGCCTAGGCCCAGAGCTACCACCAGATTTCGGCCATTGTGACACACGACCATGCCTGGCTGGAGATTCGCTGGCACAAACCACATGTCGCTCTCCTGCTGGATGGCATTCCAGAGCTCCTGCGCTGTGTGGCTTCGATTCCCCAAATAAATTAATTTCAATACAGCCTGTTGACATTTGGCTACGGCTGTGCTCATATCGGTTGTAACAGGTAGGCATTCACGGGTCCATGTGGAGGTAGACTGGGACAGCTCCTGTGGTGCTGATTCAGAGGAACTGGAGTATGAGGAGTCAGTGTGTACAGACTGGATTCCTGCAATCCTTGGAGTTGGCAGAACATGTACAGTGCCACTCTCAAGATCTGTACCGGGCTCCACATCATTTACCCAATGGACAGTGAGGGAAAGGTATCATCCCTGTCCATGGTGACTGGTCCACGCATCGGTGGTGAGGTGGACCTTGCTACTGACGGTGTTTAGTAGTGCATGTTTAATGTTTCCCTCCACATGTTTTTGCAGGGCAGTGACGGCTTGCCTGCTGAAATAAAAGCGGCTGGGCATGTTGCATTGTGGGACTGCCAATGCCATGAAGTTACAGAAAGTATCAGTCTCCACCAGCCTGAATGAGAGCATTTCAAGGAACAGTAGTTTTGCAATGCCAGCATTCAGAGCCTGTGCTCGGGGGTGGTTTGCAGAGAATGGCTGCCTTTTCTCCCATGCCTGTGCTACCGATGGCTGTAGACTGGCCTGGGAGTGTGAGGATGACAGGGAACGTGGTGCTGTGGGTGGAATTACACTGGGTCTCTGTACAGCAGTGCCAGAGGTTCTTCCATGTCGATCCTGTGAGGAAGCTGAACCAGCTGTGTGTGAGCTGGAGGAAGAGGCTACAACATGAGCTGAAGAGATAGTAGGTGCCGCCGTAGGTTGGCCTAGGTCTTCAGTATGTTTTTGTAACTCCATCGCATGCTTGGTCCGCTCATGTTTCCACATATTTGTGGTATTGAGGTTGCTGACACTTTTCCCTCTTTTCACTTTCTGATGACACAGCTTGCATTTGACAAAGCAAATGTCATCTGCAACTGTGTCAAAAAAGGACCAGGCACTGCAAGTCTTGGGAGCACCCGTTTTGGGTTTTGGAAGAGCCATGCTCCTAATGGGTGCCAAAGTTTAGGCTACAAGCAACCCAGTCTGCCCCCTCCCTCTCCCTCCTTTTTGGACCATTCGGGGAATCTCTTCTTCAGAGCTGCTCCCACCACCTTCCTGTACCTCACGCCATGAAGAGTCAAGGGCTTCATCATCTACACTACACTCTTCCAACATCTGCTTCTCCTGGGTAGTCTCGGCAGCACAGTACGCCCCAGAAAGTGGCACCTGAGTCTCATCATGAGATGCGTACTGAGTTGTGCTGACCGTAGGCACTGGCCCACCCGCTTCTTCAGATTTAGAGAGACAAAGCAGTTGCACATCACTGCATACTGCCTCTTCTTCTATTTCTCGAATGCTGCTTGGCTGGCCCCCTCTTTCCAAGCTAAGAGATTCAGAGAACAGAGATAGCTCCTGTCAAGGGTTCTCTGACTGCCTGGGCAATTTGGCAGGTGGTGAAGAGACAGATGGGTTCTCTCCAGTGCTCTGGACCTGAGAGGATGTGGCACTAATTGAAGTCGATGCGTTAGCTGCCATCCATCCGACAACGGCTTCAATTTGTTCGTCCTGCAGCAGTGGGGTATGGCGAGCTCCGACAAAGCTGCGCATAAAGAACTGTTCCCTGGTAAAACTTGGGGATGCTGAGTCACTGGTGCCTGCAGCAGGCACAGAATCCCCACTTCCTCTCCCTGCAGAAACTCCATGCCCACGTCCACGTGCCTTACTCCCTGCCTTCTTCATCTTGGTAGACTGATAAAGACAGGCAGAAAAGTACTAACGGGTTAGCGTGCTTATTCCTGAACAGCTGCTGACAGGTATAAGAAACACTAATTTTATAAAGTGTGGACTAGACTTTAATATGAACTAATGTGGCATACACAACTGTAAAGTGGAGTGTTTGGTGAACTTTATTTAGTTTTTTTTTTTTTTTTTTACAAAAAAAATGGATGTACCCAAAGATGTAAAACCGATAGTATCACAAACTTTTTCTAGCTATTACAATGCAGTAAGGTAACCCACAATGCAATAGATGAGGCTACAAAAAATAGGCTAATCCTAATCTGGCTGAGTCTGCAGGGCACAAGGCTGCAGAAGGCTCCTCTATCTACTCCTATATAGTGCACGCAATCTAGCTGGATACGGATAGAAACTCACCACTAATAGTAGAAATCAGGAAAAATGGGCTGCACTAATGAAAAAAAGGACAATGTATGAGGCAGTGACGCACGCTGAGCGGACTACAACCAGATGGGGCTGCAGAACACACTGTAGTGAGAGCTGCACTCACACACACAGATCTTGCAGACAGCCGTGAACGGTGCTGCAAGGCTGCAGAAAAGCTCCTCTATCTACTCCTATATACTATTTGTATGCTATCTAGCTAGATATGGATGGAAACACAGTAATAGGAGAAATCAGGCAAATGTGCAGCAGCACAAATGCAATAAAAGGACAATGTAACAGTATGAGGAAGTGACGCACGCTGAGGGAACTACAACCAGATGTGGCTGCAGAACAACCTGCAGCATGAGCTGCACTCACACACACAGAGACCTTGCAGGCAGCCGTGAACAGCGCTGCAAGGCCAAAAAAAGGTTCTCACACAGTGGTTGCTACAGTAGCCTGGGTAAAGTACAATGAAGCAAATCGCTATCTCAAACTGTCCCTCAGTCAGAACACAGCGTCCTGTCCCTAACTGAATTCACAGCACAGTGAACCCAAAATGGCGGCGGCTTTTATAGTGCATCATGACATCATTTCAGCAGCCAATCACAGCCATGCCAGTAGTTACATGCCTAACATGCAGAACAGGATGTGCCCACACTTCTTAGGATTAATCATTGGCTGAATTAAATCAAACTGGCTCATAGCATTATGGGAACTTCCGATTCCGGTA
Source organism: Ranitomeya imitator (assembly GCF_032444005.1). Taxonomy (NCBI): domain Eukaryota; kingdom Metazoa; phylum Chordata; class Amphibia; order Anura; family Dendrobatidae; genus Ranitomeya; species Ranitomeya imitator. Next base: position 286,429,743 of record NC_091287.1, read on the forward strand.
TCCAATATTGCAAAAGTATAGGAACTCAGCATCGGAATTCCGATACAGCGAACAGCGGCTGATACCCGATATTTGCAGTATCGGAATGCTCAACACTAGCCATTATACATCCATTAACAAAACCATCTCTCAACCAAAACTGTGCTGCTAACTATAGACCCGTCTCTAATCTTCATCACTTCATCTCTAAACTCCTGGAACGCTTGGTCCACTCCCGTCTAATCCGCTATCTCTCAGATCACTCTTCTTTACCCTCTTTAATCCAGTTGCTGCTCTTTACACTCTACTGAAAATGCAGTAAGTTTCAGTAAGTATGCTTTGTTTGAGATTAATAAAGGAGTCTGCATAATTTTTTCAATTAAAGGATTTTATTCTGGCGGTGTTTTTATTTAACATAACTATAGGATTTGTAATGGAGAGACACCTCTCCATTACTAAGCCATGGGCTTGATATCACCTGACATTACAGAGGTGACATCAACCCCACAAATATTAACCCCACTTGCCACCGCTACAGGGCAAGTGGGAAGAGCCGGGCAAAGCCACAGAAAATGAGCATCTAATAGATTTCTAATCTAGATCTAATCTAACTTCTGGGCAGCTGCAGGCTGACGATTTTAGGCTGGGGGCAATATCCATGGCCTCTTACCAGCCTGAGAATACCATCAAGGCTGGTTGTCAAAAATGGGGAGGATTCCACCCCGATTTTTTAAATTATTTAAATAATTTAAAAAAAAAGTATGGGTACCCCTCTATTCTTGATAACCAACCTTGCTGAAGCTGACAGCTGGAGGTTGCAGCCCCCAGCTGTGAGTTTTGCCTGGTTGGTTCAAGAAAATAGGGGGAACCCGCATTGGGTTTTTTATTCACTTATTTCATTAGATCACAGCTTGTGGCTGTAGAATATCCCAATCATATGCTCCTGCTGTCACTGATATTAGCGGCAGCAGGTGTCGGATCTTGGGAGTAATTGTCCCAAAAGCCCCCACCTGCTGTCGCTTGGACTTTAATATAACTCTCATCATTCTCCTCTGCTCGCTTTGATCGTCGGCAGAGCAGGGCAGCACCAGCTGCCCGGAACATGACCGCTCAGCGACCAATCACAAGCCGCGACGTCATCGAAGGTCCTTAACGCGCTCATTCTTAGAAAGGGAAGCATGGCGGTTGCAGCGGTGACAACCAGGGCGCGTCCAAGGGTAAGTATATCAATATTTTTTATTTTTATTCTTTATTTTACATATGAATATGGATCCAAGGGCCTGAAGGAGAGTTTCCTCTCCTTCAGACCCTGGGAACCATAGAGGATACCTTCCGATATTTGTGTCCCATTGACTTGTATTGGTATCGGATATCGGTATTGGCAATATCCGATATTTTTCGGATATCGGCCGATACCATCCGATACCGATACTTTCAAATATCGGACGGTATCACTCAACACTACTCATGACATATTGTACTTCATGATAGTGGTAAAAATGTTTTGATTTAACTTGTGTTTATATGTGAAAAAAGCAGAAAGGCGAAAATTTTGAAAATTTAGCATTTTTCCAAATTTGAATTTTCATGCCCTTAAATCACAGATATGTCACATAATGTACTTAATAAATAACATTTTCCTTCCACATGTTTACCTTACATGAGCACAATTTTGGAACGAAAATTTTTTTTGGTTAGGAAGTTATAAGGGTAAAAATTAAAACAGCGATTTCTCATTTTTACAAAACCATTTTTTTTACCGACCACATCATATTTAAAGTCACTTTGAGGGGTCTATATACAGTATTAGAAAATACCCAAAAGTGACACCATTCTGAAAACGGCGCCCCTGAAAGTGCTCAAAATCACATTCAAGAAGTTTATTAAGTTGAATTTTTGCAATGTTTAAAAAAACACAAAAAAATTATTTCAGATCCTATTTTTTTATATTACAAAGGGTAACAGGAGAAATTGGATGCAAAAAGTTGTTGTGCAATTTGTCCTGAGTACGCTGATGTGCCATATGTGGGGGTAAACCACTGTTTGGGCGTATGGCAGAGCTTGGAAGGGAAGTAGTGCCATTTTTTTTCAATGCAAAATTGGCTGTAATTAAGATCGGACGCCATGTCGCGTTTGGAGAGCCCGTGATGTGCCTAAACAGTGGAAACCCCCAACAAGTGACACTATCTTAGAAACTAGATTCCCTAAGGAACTTATCTAGATGTGTGATGAGCACTTTGAACCCACAAGTGCTTCACAGATGTTCATAACGTAGAGCTGTAAAAATAAAAAATCATATTTTTTCACAAAAATTATCTGGTTTGCTTGCTAGTAGTTGGCATGGCTGTGATGGTTCCAGAAGTGCCTTTAGCTTAAAAGCTTTTTTATTGGCTGCGCAGCAGCCTTTCAACAAGCTCTATTTGGCTGGGGAATCTGAATATCATGACAGACTTTCAGGAAAAGGTCCATGTTCAAAGTCCATGCACGAATGCTAGGAGTCCGATATTAACTCTGAACATTATGTAAGGAGTAGCAGAGAACTTCATTTGCCCCTCCCCTACGTGGTGCCCATGCAACCCTGTTTGCACGTTGTATACATTATTTATATATATGTATTGCACTGCATATGTCATGTAGTTTTAACGTGCTGAAATCTGTGTTTGCATTGTTCCAATTGCAATATGCTGTGCTGTGTTTGCCTTGTTTTACCATGTTCCTATATGTGTCATTGTTGTAGAATTAGGGAAAGCAAGGAGTTTATGAGTGGGCTGGGTCAACAGCAGAAAAGGCGGCAGGAAGCTGCAGCTCCCAGTCAGAAGCTCGGGCACGTGAGCCCTGAGCAGATGTGTGGCTGCAGCCTGGGCATTGCCAGACTCCCAGCAGGGAGAGGATCTGCTGCCCCAAGCCAAAGAACACAACGGAGCATTACCACACTCCAAGGAGGGAGGAAATCTGCTGCTCCAGACCAAGGACTAAAGGACCACAACATGGGCTCCAGGACTTTGGATGGGCCCCAGCTGAAAGGACTATAAGTGTCCAGATTCTAGCGAGTGGACTGAGTGCCTGATCTCGGCTACGCGACTGTTGTGAGTACAGCCGTGGATAGTTTCAGGGAAAGAGCAGGAAGCCAGTGTTGTATCTTCTTTTCTACTACCTGTTCCTATTTCTTTATTATTGAAAAACATAAAATAAAGTTATCCCTGTTGGATCACAGTGGTGACCCTGTATTTTGATTTCTGGACTACAGTGGCTGGAAAAAATAGGTAACCCGTGGGAAGGAGCTGTGTTCGTGTTTATTTTATGTACAAGGGGCTGGGGGTGCTCACTGACTGTCCAGTGGACAAAAAAGAAATATTTTTTTTTTACAATAAAAACTATACATGTTTGGTATCTTTGTACTTATACTGACCTTGGGAATCATATTGCAAGGTCAGTTTTACCATATATTGAACATGTCACAAGCACCAACCAAAAAACGATGAGCACAAGGTCAATTTATCAATAAATAATACAAATTTTATTATAAACCACAAACTTTAAAATACACATTGCCAATTAGGGAGAAAGGGAAATAGAAAAACATGTTTACATAGTGTGATTCATATTAAGCGACGCATTTCTCCGGACAGAGGACTCATTTAGATTATATATTTAAAGATGTAAAACTATCAATTTTAATTCTCTACCTCTGTCCATATATTTAAACGACAAATGCAACCTATCATTATGCTGTATATTTGCATAGGCCTGGCTATTTACCACAGGGGAAACATATTATCCACAATTCCACATTCCCCAACCTATGCCGGGACAGAAATCCTCCCCCCACATGTATCACCAGCTACCCAGTTCCAACATAGGGTCTCCCAGAGTAACAAATGACCGTGCAAATAAAATGAGATTACATTTACCTGTGGATGGTTGCCGGAGATTGGGGCAGTACCAAAGCCCAGACAAGTGCGTCCGCGCCGACGCGCATTTCGGACCTCTCCTTCTTCAAGGGGCCTTGTTCATATATTGAACATGGTAAATAAAAAAAACAAAAAGATATTGTGGAATCGCACTTTTTTTTAGTGATGAGTGAATGTACTTGTTGCTCGGGTTTTCCCGAGCACGCTCGGGTGATCTCCGAGTATTTATTACTGCTCTGCTCGGAGATTTAGTTTTCATCCAGGCAGCTGAATGAGTTACAGCTACTAGCCTGCTTGATTACAAGTGGGGATTCCCTAGCAACCAGGCAACCCCCATATGTACTCAGCCTGGCTAGTAGCTGTAAATCATTCAGCTGCCGCAATGAAAACTAAATTTCTGAGCAGTCATAAATACTCGGAGGTCACCCGAGCGTGCTCAGGAAAAGCCGAGCAACGAGTACACTCGCTCATCACTACTTTTTTTTGCAATATCACCGCACTTGGATTTTTTCCCCATTTCCTACACTATGTGGCAGAATGAATGATCTCATTCAAAAGTAAAATCTGTTCCACAAAAAAACTAGCACTCAAATGGCTATATGGCTCAAAAAATAAAAAAGTTATGGCTCTTGGAAGAAGGGGAGGAAAAAACAAAAACGATTACAGTATATACTCGAGTATAAGCCGAGAATTTCAGCCCATATTTTTAGGCTGAAATTGCCCCTCTTGGCTTATACTTGAGTTATACCCAGGGGTCAGCAGGGGAGGGGGAGCAGCAGCTGTGTAATAATACTCACCTGCTTCTGGTGCAGTCCCTGATTCCCCCAGTGCCGCAGCTTCTTCCTGTAGTGAGCAGACACATGGTACCGCTCATTACAGTAATGAATATGGACCCCACTCCACTCCCATAGGGGTGGAGCTGCATATTCATTACTGTAATGCTGCATATTCATTACTGTAATGAGCGGTACCATGTGAACGCTCACTACAGGAAGAAGCTGTGGCACCGGGGGAACCAGGGACCATGTCAGGAGCAGGTGAACATAATGCAGTGCGCGATATTCACCTGCTCATCGTTACACCGCCAGCTGCCGCGTCTTCCCCATCCTCTGCACTGACACCTGATCGCCAGTGCAGATGATGGAAGACACAGTAGCGCTCGGCGGCGGTGGAACGAGGAGCAGGTGAATATAGCAAGTGCCGGGGGCCTGACAGGTGAGTATGTGATTTTTTTTTTTGCAGCAACAGCATATGGGGCAAATGTCTGAATGGAGCATCTTATGGGGCCATAAGCAACGTTTGTGGAGCATTACATGGGGCAAATGACTGTATAGAGCATCTTATGGGGCTATAAGCAACATTTGTAGAGCATTATAAGGGGCAAATGACTGTATAGAGCATCTTATGGGGCCATAATCAACATTTGTGGAGCTTTATATGGGGCAAATATCTTTATGGAGCATCTTATGGGGCCATAATCCGCATTTGTGCAGCATTATATGGAACATATTTTAATATGGAGCATCTTATGGAGCCCATCATAAACTTTACGGAGCATTATATGGGGCTCCTGATTCAATATGGATATTCAAAAACACTTAACCTACTGATGTCTCAATTAATTTTACTTTTATTGGTATCTATTTGTATTTTTGACATTTACCAGTAGCTGCTGCATTTTCCACTCTAGGCTTATACTCGAGTCATTAAGTTTTCCCAGTTTTTTGTGGCAAAATTAGTGGTCTCGGCTTATACTCTGGTCGGCTTACACTCGAGTATATACAGTAATTGAAAATTGCCCCGGTGATGAAGTGGTTAAAACAGAGCATGATGCTTCACTTGAATAGCTAATTCCCATTCTAAAAGCATATTTTTCTCTAACAGCTACTAATAAATAAACCGACTTTTAGGACTGCAACGTATTTGATGTTTGGTAAATGCAAACGGGATTCAAATTGCAAATCAATATCTGAGGATGATAATTAATCAAAACTGAAGTTTGCCGAAGGGAATCTTACTTATAAAATTAAATTCAGCCTATAATGAATGCTAAAATAATATTTTACTGTATGCTAGCATTGGTCTTTTAAATGTAGCTGGAAAATTACAACTCTCAACATCATATTTGCATTAGTATTAAAATCCTCTGTTTTAACTGGCAGCATAAATAGTAGATTATGCATTTACAGATCAATAAAATGGGTATGATTTTATTATATTTACTTATATGTATTTATTTGTTTCTGTCTATGATGTGCGTTTTCTTTAGAATGGAAGCAATTCTTACAGTGTCTCGCAAAAAGCTCTTTTATGATGCTGGGAAATCTCTTGAGTTTAGATTTCCTTTCATGTTCTGATTTCAGGGCAGCACGGTGGTTCAGTGGTTAGTACTGCTGTCTTGCAGTGCTGGGGTCCTAGGATCAAGTCCCACCAATGGCAACATCTGCAAGAAGTTTGCATATTCTTCCCCGTATTTGCATAGGTTTCCTCCCACATTCCAAAGACATACTGATCGGATATTTAGATTATGAGCCCTAATGGGGACAGTGATGATAATTTCTGTAAAGCACTGTGGAATAAAATGGCACTATATAATTATCATGAAATTTGAAGTACTCATCACACCCTAGAGTATTGGATGCCATTCTTTTAGCAAATGACATCGTATTTTACAAGGAGGAACATATCAGACTCTCACCTACCATCGAAACCTTCAAAAAGAACCTGAAGACCTACCTCTTCCTGCAACTTGCAGTAACCACCGATCAACCAAACCACTGCACGACCAGCTCTATCCTCACCTACTGTATCCTCACCCATCCCTTGTAGATTGTGAGCCTTCGTGGGCAGGGTCCTCTCTCCTCCTGTACCAGTTGTGACTTGCATTGTTCAAGATTATTGTACCTATTTTTATTATGTATACCCCTCCTCATATGTAAAGCACCATGGAATAAATGGCGCTATAATAAATAATAATAATAACAATAATATAATAAATAAGAAAATAATTGCACTTTTTTATTGTATTTACTTCTTGTTTTTGGTTATAAAGTAACCTACACATCAAAATTCCATTTAACTGCCCTGCGTGGGACTAGCATTGATATTTCTTGAAGATAGGAGTTAAAGGGCATTACAAATCCATTCACTGGAAATCCAATACCCCCCACTTCGTAGAAGAACAAACTATTATTGAAGCAATTCTGTTATTTATATCGGCCTGTTACTTTATAAATTGGTAAAATGGGGTTACTGTAGCTTTTTGTCTTGTTACTAAATATACTTTTGATTATTATGTTCTTTACTGTTCTCCAATGCAGAAAGGGGACATGATGTGTAGGTATGTTTTATTGACAAAAAGCATGAGACAAAAAAAAGTCTCACAGCTACTGTGGCTTTTGACTTAGCATATATGATAAAATGTTAATATGTATTTTCATTAATTTTCTTTACATTTACAAAGTTATACCAAAACTAGCATACTGTATGTTCCAAATCCTATAGTATAAAATTTAGTAAATGAAAAAAAAAAGTAAAGTAGAAAGAACTGCAATATAAAAGTATAAACAAAAATTTATATATACACTTTTATAGTTTTATTCATTATAATAGCCAGTATAAAAGGATCTGTGAGGTGGAGGGAAGGGTGAATGCAGGCTGAATATTGCTCCAACTCAGTTCTCACTGTACTTAGAATATACCTGTTCTCAGAAAAGAAAGCAAACAATAGAAATTGTTCAGCATGGCTTTATTTACAGTCATTCAATACAGAGGCACAATACTTTAAAAGTTTCAAAACGTTAACAATCATAGAACACTTATACTGTAAGCAGCCTTTTCACAATTTAGGATTTCTTTAATGTGTGTTCTGTTGTGAATTCTGTGGCTGAGTTCACTTCTGTGGTCACAAGTGGTATTGCAGTCTCTGGGCTTCCTCCCTCAGGTGTTTTGGTGAGCTCGTTGGCTGCCTTGCTATTTAGCTCCACCTGAGTCTGTCTTCCTTGCTCCTTGTCAATGTTCCAGTGTTGGATCTGAGCTACTGCATCTTTCCTTGGGCCTGCTGCCCTGCTAGATAAGTGCTTCTAGTTTGTTTTCTGTTTTTTCTGTCCAGCTTGCTATTAACTTTTGCTGGAAGCTCTGAGAAGCAAAGGGGTGCACCGCCGTGCTGTTAGTTCGGCACGGTGGGTCTTTTTGCCCCTTTGCGTGGTTTTCGTTTTAGGGTTTTTTGTAGACTGCATAGTTCTCTTTGCTATCCTCGCTCTGTCTAGAATATCGGGCCTCACTTTGCTGAATCTATTTCATTCCTACGTTTGTCTTTTCATCTTGCTAACAGTCATTATATGTGGGGGGCTGCCTATTCCTTTGGGGTATTTCTCTGAGGTAAGTCAGGCTTGTATTTCTATCTTCAGGCTAGTCAGCTCCTCAGGCAGTGCCGAGTTGCATAGGTAGTGATAGGCGCAATCCACTGCTGCTTATAGTTGTGTGAGGATAGATCAGGTACTGCAGTCTACAGAGATTCCACGTCTCAGAGCTCGTCCTATTGTTTTTGGTTATTGCCAGATCTCTGTATGTGCGCTGATTACTGCACGCTGTGTTGCCTGATTGCCAGCCATAACAGTACAAGGAGCCACACCAATGATTCCCAATAGAGGGAAAAAAGAAATCCTGACATCATTTTTTTTTCTTAGCTCTGTCTTCAGTCTTTTTTTTCCCCTAGACATTAGAGTGCTTCAGGACACAGCTGTGGACATGGATATTCAGGCTCTGTGCTCCTCAATGGATAATCTCGTTGTAAATGTACAAAAGATTCAAGATACTATTGATCAGAAATCGATGCTAGAACCAAGAATTCCGATTCCTGATTTGTTTTTTGGTGACAGAACTAAGTTCCTGAGCTTCAGAAATAATTGTAAGCTATTTTTGGCCTTGAAACCTCATTCTTCTGGTAATCCTATTCAACAGGTTTTGATTATTATTTCTTTTTTGCGCGGCGACCCACAGGACTGGGCGTTTTCTCTTGCACCAGGAGATTCTGCATTGAGTAATGTTGATGCATTTTTCCAGGCGCTGGGATTGCTTTACGATGAGCCTAATTCAGTGGATCAGGCTGAGAAAAATCTGCTGGCTTTATGCCAGGGTCAGGATGATGTAGAAGTATATTGTCAGAAATTTAGGAAGTGGTCAGTACTCACTCTGTGGAATGAATCTGCACTAGCGGCTTTGTTCAGAAAGGGTCTCTCTGAAGCTCTTAAGGATGTAATGGTGGGATTTCCTATGCCTGCTGGTTTGAATGAGTCTATGTCCTTGGCCATTCAGATCGGTCGTCGCTTGCGCGAGCGTAAATCTGTGCACCATCTGGCGGTATTGTCTGAGAGTAAACCTGAGCCTATGCAGTGCGACAGGACTATGACTAAAGTAGAACGGCAAGAACACAGACGTCTGAACAGACTGTGTTTCTATTGTGGTGATTCTACTCATGCTATTTCTAATTGTCCTAAACGCACTAGGCGGTTCGATAGCTCTGCCGTTATTGGTACTGTACAGTCCAAATTCCTTTTGTCCATTACCTTAATGTGCTCTTTGTCATCGTATTCTGTCATGGCGTTTGTGGATTCAGGCGCTGCCCTGAATCTGATGGATTTGGATTATGCTAAACGTTGTGGATTTTTCTTGGAGCCTTTGCGGTGTCCTATTCCGTTGAGAGGAATTGATGCTACACCTTTGGCCAAGAATAAGCCTCAGTACTGGGCCCAGCTGACCATGTGCATGGCTCCTGCACATCAGGAAGTTATTCGCTTTCTGGTACTGCATAATTTGCATGATGTGGTCGTGTTGGGGTTGCCATGGCTACAAACCCATAATCCAGTATTGGATTGGAACTCTATGTCGGTAACCAGCTGGGGTTGTCAGGGAGTACATGGTGATGTTCCATTTTTGTCTATTTCGTCATCCATTCCTTCTGACATCCCAGAGTTCTTGTCGGACTTTCAGGATGTATTTGAAGAGTCCAAGTCTGATGCCTTACCTCCGCATAGGAATTGTGATTGTGCTATCGATTTGATTCCTGGTAGTAAATTCCCTAAGGGTCGTTTATTTAATTTGTCCGTACCTGAACACATCGCTATGCGCAGTTATGTGAAGGAGTCCCTGGAGAAGGGACATATTCGCCCATCGTCGTCACCATTGGGAGCAGGGTTCTTTTTTGTAGCCAAGAAGGATGGTTCGCTAAGACCATGTATTGATTACCGCCTTCTTAATAAGATCACTGTTAAGTTTCAGTATCCCTTGCCATTGATTTCTGACTTGTTTGCTCGGATTAAGGGGGCTAGTTGGTTTACTAAGATTGATCTTCGTGGTGCGTATAATCTGGTGAGAATCAGGCAGGGAGATGAATGGAAAACGGCATTTAATACGCCCGAGGGTCATTTTGAGTATCTGGTGATGCCGTTCGGACTTGCCAATGCTCCATCTGTTTTTCAGTCTTTTATGCATGACATTTTCCGTGAGTATCTGGATAAATTCTTGATTGTTTACTTGGATGACATTTTGATCTTCTCAGATGATTGGGAGTCTCATGTGAAGCAAGTCAGAATGGTTTTCCAGGTACTGCGTGCTAATTCCTTGTTCGTGAAGGGATCAAAGTGTCTCTTCGGTGTGCAGAAAGTTTCATTTTTGGGGTTCATCTTTTCCCCTTCTACTATCGAGATGGATCCGGTTAAGGTTCAGGCCATCCAGGATTGGATTCAGCCGACATCTCTAAAAAGTCTGCAGAAATTCCTGGGCTTTGCTAATTTTTATCATCGCTTCATCTGTAATTTTTCTACCATTGCCAGACCATTGACCGATTTGACCAAGAAGGGTGCTGATTTGGTTAATTGGTCTTCTGCTGCCGTGGAAGCTTTTCAGGAGTTGAAGCGTCGTTTTTGCTGTGCCCCTGTGTTGTGTCAACCTGATGTTTCTCTTCCGTTCCAGGTCGAGGTTGATGCTTCTGAGATTGGTGCAGGGGCGGTTTTGTCACAGAGAGGTTCTGGTTGCTCAGTGTTAAAACCATGTGCTTTCTTTTCCAGGAAATTTTCTGCTGCTGAGCGTAATTATGATGTGGGCAACCGAGAGTTGCTGGCCATGAAGTGGGCATTCGAGGAGTGGCGTCATTGGCTTGAGGGTGCTAAGCATCGCGTGGTGGTTTTGACTGATCATAAGAACCTTACTTATCTTGAGTCTGCCAAGCGCTTGAATCCTAGACAGGCCCGTTGGTCGTTATTTTTTGCTCGTTTTGATTTTGTGATTTCATACCTTCCGGGCTCTAAAAATGTGAAGGCGGATGCTCTGTCTAGGAGTTTTGTGCCCGACTCTCCGGGGTTATCTGAGCCGGCGAGTATCCTCAAGGAAGGAGTCATTGTGTCTGCCATCTCCCCTGATTTGCGGAGAGTGTTGCAGAAATTTCAGGCTAATAAACCTGATCGTTGTCCGGCCGAGAAACTGTTCGTCCCTGATAGGTGGACTAGTAAAGTTATCTCTGAACTTCATTGTTCGGTGCTGGCCGGTCATCCAGGAATCTTTGGTACCAGGGAGTTGGTTGCTAGATCCTTCTGGTGGCCATCTCTGTCACAGGATGTGCGTGCTTTTGTGCAGTCCTGTGGAATTTGTGCTAGGGCTAAGCCCTGCTGTTCACGTGCCAGTGGGTTGCTTTTGCCCTTGCCGGTCCCGAAGAAGCCTTGGACACATATTTCGATGGATTTCATTTCTGACCTTCCCGTTTCTCAAAAAATGTCGGTCATTTGGGTGGTCTGTGATCGCTTTTCTAAAATGGTCCATCTGATGCCCTTGGTTAAATTGCCTTCCTCCTCTGATTTGGTGCCTTTGTTCTTCCAGCATGTGGTTCGTTTACATGGCATTCCTGAGAATATTGTTTCTGACAGAGGTTCCCAGTTTGTCTCGAGGTTCTGGCGAGCCTTTTGTGGTAGGATGGGCATTGACCTATCTTTCTCCTCGGCCTTCCATCCTCAGACTAATGGCCAGACCGAACGAACCAATCAGACCTTGGAAACATATCTGAGATGTTTTGTTTCCGCTGACCAGGATGATTGGGTGTCATTTTTGCCGTTGGCTGAGTTCGCCCTTAATAATCGGGCCAGCTCGGCTACCTTGGTCTCTCCATTTTTCTGCAATTCTGGGTTCCATCCTCGTTTCTCTTCAGGACAGGTTGAGTCTTCGGACTGTCCTGGTGTGGATTCTGTGGTGGACAGGTTGCAGCAGATCTGGACTCAGGTAGTGGACAATTTGACCTTGTCCCAGGAGAAGGCTCAGCTTTTCGCTAATCGCAGACGCCATGTGGGACCCCGACTTCGTGTTGGGGATCTGGTTTGGTTATCTTCTCGTCATATTCCTATGAAGGTTTCCTCTCCTAAATTTAAACCTCGTTTTATTGGTCCGTATAGGATTTCTGAGATTCTCAATCCGGTGTCTTTTCGTCTGACCCTCCCAGACTCCTTTTCCATACATAATGTATTCCATAGGTCGTTGTTGAGGAGATACGTGGCACCTATGGTTCCATCTGTGGAGCCTCCTGCCCCTGTTTTGGTGGAGGGGGAATTGGAGTATATTGTGGAGAAGATTTTGGATTCTCGTGTCTCTAGACGGAAACTCCAGTATCTGGTCAAATGGAAGGGTTATGCTCAGGAAGATAATTCCTGGGTTTTTGCCTCTGATGTCCATGCCCCAGATCTTGTTCGTGCCTTTCATGTGGCTCATCCTGGTCGGCCTGGGGGTTCTGGTGAGGGTTCGGTGACCCCTCCTCAAGGGGGGGGTACTGTTGTGAATTCTGTGGCTGAGTTCACTTCTGTGGTCACAAGTGGTATTGCAGTCTCTGGGCTTCCTCCCTCAGGTGTTTTGGTGAGCTCGTTGGCTGCCTTGCTATTTAGCTCCACCTGAGTCTGTCTTCCTTGCTCCTTGTCAATGTTCCAGTGTTGGATCTGAGCTACTGCATCTTTCCTTGGGCCTGCTGCTCTGCTAGATAAGTGCTTCTAGTTTGTTTTCTGTTTTTTCTGTCCAGCTTGCTATTAACTTTTGCTGGAAGCTCTGAGAAGCAAAGGGGTGCACCGCCGTGCTGTTAGTTCGGCACGGTGGGTCTTTTTGCCCCTTTGCGTGGTTTTCGTTTTAGGGTTTTTTGTAGACTGCATAGTTCTCTTTGCTATCCTCGCTCTGTCTAGAATATCGGGCCTCACTTTGCTGAATCTATTTCATTTCTACGTTTGTCTTTTCATCTTGCTAACAGTCATTATATGTGGGGGGCTGCCTATTCCTTTGGGGTATTTCTCTGAGGTAAGTCAGGCTTGTATTTCTATCTTCAGGCTAGTCAGCTCCTCAGGCAGTGCCGAGTTGCATAGGTAGTGATAGGCGCAATCCACTGCTGCTTATAGTTGTGTGAGGATAGATCAGGTACTGCAGTCTACAGAGATTCCACGTCTCAGAGCTCGTCCTATTGTTTTTGGTTATTGCCAGATCTCTGTATGTGCGCTGATTACTGCACGCTGTGTTGCCTGATTGCCAGCCATAACAGTGTTCTGCCCATTTGGGCAAAATATAAGGTTAAAATTATTGTTGTCACTTTAATAAGCTGTAATATTTTGATAGTGACGTCTAATGTGGCGATAACACCATCTGGTGACGTTTAATTGTATTACAAGTTGTTTTTCTGTAAAGCTGTCAATTACATTGTGGGAAAAACCAATGTATTTTGAGTAAGAAGGTCCTGTTGAAGCAGTCATTTTGTAGGAAGCAGTCTAGCAGAACAGTTGAGTAAACTTTCTCCAGCATTATGTTACTAAAACTCCATGATCCTGGATAAAGTATATCTGGTAAGGGAATTATTTCTGTTCTGTTGTATTGTTCACATGTACAAACTTCATCTTGCCTTTGTGCTGTCTGTGTCCGTGTGTCAGTGTGTTGTCAGTTTACTGTATGTGCGATGCCTGTGGAATGAAATGCGGCACAGAAACTAAAGAGTTTTATGTATTAACCCCTTAGTGACAGAGCCAATTTTCTGCTTAATGTTCAAGCCAATTTTTACAATTCTGACCACTGTCAATTTATCTGGTAATTACTCTGGAACGCTTCAACGGATCTCACTGATTCTGAGATTGTTTTCTCATGACATATTGTACTTCATGAAAACGGTAACAATTATTTGACATTACCTGCGTTTATTTGTCAAAAAAATTGAAATTTCTGTTTCTTTATAACATATTGTACTTCCTGTTAGTGGTAAAATTTCTTCAATATGACTGTTAGGGCTAGCGGAACGCACCAAATAATAAGACTGATAGTGTACGGTGCATTCGTAGCCCGGGGTCCACCGTGCAGAGATGGAACCTGCTGCTGAGTAATGACGGACTATATGGCGGTACTCATAAGTATACTCGCGTGGGTTAAACTTCACCCAACGTGAAGGAAGCGATCCTTTTGCGTCACAGGATCGCGGTACCGCACATAGAAGGCGAGCAAGCAGTCAGCGAACTTAACCCCAACTAGGATTGAAGTCCGATTAGACCACTTGCTGACACAACACCGCAACAGGGTGTGTTAGGCAACTCTTATAATTAGAGCACCAAAGTGCGAACTGTGCCATGCTGGCAGGCACCACTAAGGACCCAGACGTGGGTCAGGAAGCGCACTACTGGCACGTGGCGCCGCACTGGCGGTCACAGCAATAGACGCTGATACGTGTGTGACACGTTGAGTGATTTGTCGGGCGCTAGATAGCAGCCATACTCCATACGCGAACAGTCATACAATAGGGTAGGGGTATTTAATGAACGACTTGCACTCACAACAAACACACGTATTCAATTGTACACTAGCGCATGGCCGTGCGGTCATGCGCAGTTTATATAATTGCAGGACAGGAAGTGGCCACAGAAACTTTGCCCTTCCAGGGCCTGCCAAGAGGACCAATGGAATGCGCCGCAGAGTCAGAGCACATGACCCTCGATCTCCAACGGGAGATCTTGCTCTGGGCATGCTCAGTGTGCGCAAACAAGGACTTAGTCCCAGGGAAGTCCGCTCGCCGCTGACCAGCACTGACTTTAATGGCAGGAGCTGAAGAAGCAGCAGTAACTCTCTGTACAGAGTGAGAGCGAGCAAGACACTGGAAGCGACGTCCCTGCTGAGCAGACTCCACTGCGGCTGGAGGAGAATGGGAGACCGCAACAGAGACGGATCGAGATTCCCCCCTGTGCAGCAGAGGAAACTCGACTCCTAACAATGACTTGCGTTTATTTATGAAAAAAAACAGAAATATGGCAAAAAAAATTATAATTTTCAAACTTTGAATTTTTATGCCTTTAAATTGAAGAGTGGTGTCACATAATTATTGAACAACATTTTCCATGTGTCTACTTTACAGCAAACAAGCTTGTGCGCCTTATTTGTTAAGTTGCATTAAGCAATATTATGTCATTGTATAGCTCAATTTCGCAGTGAATAGCTCTGTAAGATATGTATATTGGCATAGGAAATATGATCCCTCTATCTGCATATATTATAGAATATTGTGCCTATTATTATTATTATTTTTTTTGTCTATACCTTTATATTAATCTAGGCACTTTTTCTTTAAGATCCAAGATGTAATATGCTATTTAAGCATCATGTTATTTGAGGGCATTACCACCACTGTCGCTGCTTGCCGGGGCGACTAATGGTTTATTTGTATCTTAGAGTTATATTATTTCTGCGACATATGTATACTTATTTAGTGTTATCCTGACATTTATATTGTAAGCACAATTATCTATAGGGACTCTTTGAAAGACTTAACATGCATGTAAACACACAAAACAACCATTTTTTAACTCCTGGTCCATCTGTCTAACATTAGTCACCCATAATATATTGGCTTACAGCATTCATTGATAGCGCATGCGCTTGTTGGAGGAGAGTGTATGGGTTTGTTAGCAGATGCGCGCCCGCATTACTATCATGTGTCCCCTACTACGCATGCGCCAGAACTCTCTGTATTTGTTTGATATGTGCTTTACGCAAGTGCACTAAATAACCTGACCCCCGCTGAGATCTAGTTCCGGGTTTTCCCGGACATGCTATGGAAACATGCAGTGTCCACTCCTGCCGCAGCTAAACCAGCTGGTAAGACTAAAAACAATTAATTCCCTATAAATAGGTTACCTTTTCCAGACCAGGTACACTCACCTTGAAAAGGACACCGAGAGTGTCGGAACGCACGGGTCCTCTTCCTCCACTAGGCTACATTGCGGCTTGCAGGGATATTAGTACTTAGACCAATTCCTTCTTAACTGGTCTTTTCCTGAGCAGTGGCACGTTTGCTTTAGTGCATTAAATATGGACTTAAATACCAGGGAAGCGTCCTGGTGTAGCCAGGCATCAAATATTTTTGGACAGCTCGATGGCGGTGCGATGCGTGGTGATATGACGGCCAGTGTAGATGACGGTTTTCAGACTCTAACGAAATTGTCAATTTACATAAAAATCTGACCAAAACGTGGTGGAACACAAAAAGTTTGGAAGAGTACAAGAGACTGAATATGACACCACGTGGCCTGAGGGTCCAGATCTTCCAAGCTTGGGAGGTGGACAATGACTTTCGGAACACTTGGGAAAATGGGTTACAGAAATGCTCATATATAATCATTGACATGCTGATTGAACAAGATTGGCTTATATTATCTAAATTAATGGATGATATCAGAGAGAGAAACGAGACTTGAGTCTTTTGATAAGAAGGAACAGGTAGACCCCTTTAAGGAACAACTAAAACCAAAAACTAAGACCATAGACCGCTTTGAAAAAGACATCATTAAGGAAAAGAAAAATAAATTCCAACGGGACAAGGCAGATTATGATAGTCATAAAGTCTACAAATGGACACATCATGGCAATAGAAGGATAAATAGGCAAACTATGGAACAAAAGAGGGATGCTACACTCACCATTGTGGACCCTGTTTCTAGTGATTTTTTATCCACCGACACCAGCGACCGAGAAAGCGGCACAGAAGGGGTCGAAGAAAACTTAAAAAATCATGGAAAGAAAAACAAGAACTACAGGACCTGGTCACCCAGTACCAGATGGGTCACACGCTTCGGCAACCGGAAGCGTCACTAGCAACTGCGGACCAGACGAATGACCCCTTACCAAATCATGGTGAGTTACGTATAATTAATCTTTCTCCATATATTTGGTCAGCTACTGAAACAAGTCTGCTTTCTAAGGGCCTGTCTTTCTCTCCAATGAACAGGCTAGATAAGTTTGAATTAACAAAAGACCTTTACATGTTTTGTAGACAACTTACATTTAAACTTTTGTATAAACAACCTTCACTGATCGATAATTTTCCAGAAAACGACAGGTGAGTTCTCCGTGACCTGATGGAATTATTGGAAGAGAATGACACCAACACAGGTAGGAGAAAATTCACTGGTAGACTACCATCAAAAGCCACTCCTCTATTCTCTATGTTCCCAGCTGTACAGATTTTTTTTGAGACCACGAGTCGGGATATATTAAGGCTCAAACTTGACCATAACTGTCAGAATAATTTATCTAAAGATGAGAGATGGGCATTGGAGAATTTGAGAAATAATGATTCATTTGAAATAATAGAAGCTGACAAAGGTGGTAACATTAGCTTATGGCCCAAGGATATGTACTGTATGGAGGCCAGAAGACAACTTAGTAACACACAGTACTATCAGATTTTACCATCAGATCGCACCCTCACCTTTAAAACCCAATTAGAGAGATTACTCTCTAGAGCTTGGATACAGGGCATTATCAACAAAAAGGACTTGGACTTCTTATCCACCTCATATCCTGTGGTTCCAACATTTTACATGTTGCCAAAAGTCCATAAGTCCATAACCAGACCTCCGGGAAGACCTATTGTATCTGGTATCGGGGGACTTTATGAAAGACCATGCATTTACCTCGATTACTTTTTACAGCCTATCGTTCTTGGGTTGGACTCCTACACACGGGACTCATCACATCTAATACGACAACTAGAGGGCCTGGATGTCCCCACCAACACTCTACTCGTCACTCTCAACATGGAAGCACTGTATACCAATATTCAACATGATTTAGATGATTTAGTGTTTTAAACAAACACTCTACGGGGGACAGAAAGCATGATTATTTTATTTTCTAACTATTAAAGCTAGTCCTCGAGAAAAATTACTTCGTGTTTGACAGGACCTTCTTCAAACAAGTGTCCGGCACTGCGATGGGGGCCAGATGTGCCCCCTCATATGCGAATCTCTTTTTAGGGTGGTGGGAAACACATGTACAGGGACTTCCAGCTTATCGCTCTCACGTGTTGTGATGGCATCGTTTTTTCGATGACATCCTTATTGCATGGACCAGAACGGTCGAACAATTTGACCGTTTCATTAGGGAGCTGAATGTTAATCATTGGAACATTAAGCTGACGTCTTCTTCTTCCACCAGCTCAGTCGACTTTCTTGACCTCAAATTATTGCTTCATGAAAATCAAATCACCACCACTTTGTACCACAAGGAGACTGCCACCAATAATTTGTTGCACTATGAGAGCTTTCACCCAGCTCACCTCCGTAAAGGCATACCAAAGGGGCAATTCCTGAGACTCAGGAGGAACTGTAGCCACCTGGACGATATCAGCTTGAAATCGTGGGCTCTCACGGATAGATTCTTGGAGCGGGGCTCTAGCCCTAACCCACGGAAAGTTGTATCTAGAGCCTATGGAAAAATATGATCTGACTCAGATTTCCGTTTCTTTCCTATCACAGCTCTGGGCGAACTACATATCATTGTGGTTCTCTCAGACAGTGATCAACCCGGGTTCACTTACTTCCATGGGAACTTTCCCATTTTTTCCTCTCCCCCTTATTTTCGTTTTGTGGGGTGTTTCTCAACTTTTCTCATCCCCTTTCTTTTAGATATCCAAGTGTAAAGAAGACAACCAGGAACAATTTAGAAGATGTTGAGTAAAAGAGCCATGTTGTCACCTCATCGATCCATCCCGTCCTTGTATTTTAGGTCTCTTTCTAGGGACAGCTACTTATGGACTCATGGCTGCATGCACATTTTTACATCATGTATAATTTTTTGCTTTTTGCTATTCTTCGTCAATTATTTAGCAAAATTGGGGTACGGTGTACTACCAGACAGGCGTACTGGTGTAATGGACTATTGTTCTATATTTCAGCAGCGCCTAATAGCCTACTATGTGGCTCCAAAAGTTCTGCATTATTTCGGTGTGGCCATTGAACCTTTAATGACTACTATCCGCATGCGCATTCAGGGCTCTGCTAGCCTGGCAAGTGCACGCAGGCGCCTGAGCTCAACCATATTCCTCTATGTGACTTTCGCCCTTCATAGGGCTGGCGCATGAGCTGTTTGTAATTGAACTCTCACTTACTTCCGGGTCACTGCTCACTGTTCACCGTGTGCACCGCCGTTACTTCACCATGATGCCGCTCCTCTATCGCCAGGACACAGCTGGTATGTCTTATCATAATTTAATCCTTATTTAAAGCACCGTATGGGGGACCAGAGTACTTCCACCTTGAGAAAGACACCACGAGTGTCGGAACGCGTGGGTTTAGATATCCCGCAGGCTGGACTTTATGCTGGGGTGACCTTCTGACTGCATCAGGGCCAGGGCTAAGTATTGACCATTGCCTTGTTTGAAACCTTTTGAGGAGCCCAGCATCAGGGGATCCTCCTGGGGACCCCATTGCATTTATGGATAGTATATTGTTGTTATTTGACCATTGGGCAGGACTCACTGCCTATGCACACAGATCTAGGAGGGACTTTATTTATTTAGTTTAAACCACTGAGATTATGCCGGGATCCGGCTGCAAGTGAGTTCTCCTGCTTCATAAACATGTGCTGTGTTGCTATTAATAAACCTTTGTACATGTTATTATCTCCAGCCTAGGGATACCGTTGCTTGAGTATTGGACCCTTTATTTATTGATTTGTATCTACGTGAATTATCCTCTATGGATTTTTTATTGCTTTTATGTGTTTTCTGGTTCTGCAATAAAGCTTGACTATAATTTTGATTGTCTTGGGTGATCCCTGTCATGTGCATGTATCTTTTTCTTACATTTCTTGGCTTGCAGGGATATGGGGCGACCTTTAAAGGACTGGCTAGGGTGAAGTATTAGCTTGCCTTGGTTTATAACCTTATTTGTCTGGTCCCTTTCAGGACTTGTAAATTTTTTTTCGTTAAGATTGTTATTAGTCCAGTTATTGTTGTATAGGGCCCGGAGGCTGGTATATAAATACCCCAACAGAGTTATATGGAACTGAAGGGTGCAAAACAACAGGAGTGTTCAGGTTTTAGTGTGTCTAATCCTATGATGGAGGGTATTATAATTGGCAGAACCTGTTTGTAACACCATGCATCAATCCTGCTATAACAAAAAAAATATCTGTGTAGTGTAGCCAGTGGTTGAATTATACATTTTTATTGTGAAGTTCATATTCTGTATATTGGATCTATTATGTATTTGCCTTTGTTGATGTTTTAGATGTTTTTAAATTTGTGAGTGTTTTTCTGGTTTGGAAATAAATAAAAACTTTTCGTATTGTGAATATAGTGGTGATCCTGAATTTATGCATGGGCTTTTTCTTCTTTGTTCAAATGGTTTCTGGTAATTCATGTATTTAGGTGATCCCACAAACTTATAATGTCTCTATAATAGTTGATGGTGCCCACTTTACATAGATTGGTTTATCTACTTTACATCACCACAATTTTAGAAACATTTTTTTTTGTTAGGAAGATATGAGTTAAAATTGACCAGCGATTTCTCATTTTTCCAACAAAATTTACAAAACCATTTTTTTAGGGACCACCTCACATTTGAAGTGACTTTGGGGTCAATATAACAGAAAATACCCAAAAGTTACATCATTCTAAAAACTGCACCCCTCAAAGTGCACAAAACCACATTCAAAATGTTTATTAACCCTTCAGATGCTTTGCATGAACTAAAGCAATGTGAAAGGAAAAAATGAACATTTTACTTTTTTGACAAAAATGTACTTTTTTTTATTTTCCAAAGGGTATCAGGAGAAAATGGACCACAAAATTTGGTGTGCAATTTCTCCTGAGTTCCCCAGAATCAACTCTGCAAATTATCAGGTGTGTGCTCCATCACAACAATTTCTCCTTTGGAAACAATTTGTACCAACATTGTATGGGCAGTGCCATGGGAGCATGGTTTATGTTTATTTTGCTTCTTGTAGGTTTCTCGTATGCTTTATGGCCAAAGTGAACATGCGTTTATGTTCTGCATGTATACCAACTTAAACCAAGCTCAATTTTTAAGTTTTTTCAACAGAGTATTGGAAGCAAAAGGTCCTCACAATATGCTAACCTATTTATGGCTAAACTAGAGGAGGAAATTATGTCATCTTGTGCTATTAACCCCTTAACGACCGCCGATACGCCTTTTAACGGCGGCAGTTAAGGGTACTTAAAAGTAAATAGCGCCCCCAGAGTCTGATTTTCTCCAGGGTCTCGGCTGCCGGAGGTAGCCGAGACCCCAGAGAACATGATTCGGGGTTTTTTTTTACCGACCCCGCTTTTGCGATCGCCGTAATTAACCGTTTACCGGCGATCGCAAAAAAAAAACGCGATTTCCCTTTTAATTTCTCTGTCCTCTGATGTGATCGCACATCAGAGGACAGAGAAATGGGGTCCCAGATAGCCCCCCAATACTCACCTGTCTCCCCCTGTGCTCCTCGTGGCTCCCGATGGGCGCCGCCATCTTTTTCCGGCAAAAAAATGGGAGGCGCATGCGCAGTGCGCCCGCCGGCCGGCCGGCATCGGGAGGATCTTTGGGGTCTCGGCTGCCGGGGGTAGCCGAGACCCCAAAGAACATGATCGGGGTCGGTTATACTGACCCCTGTTTTGCGATCGCCGGTAATTAACTGTTTACCGGCGATCGCAAAACAAAAAAAAAAATTGGTGTGTTTTTCTCTGTCCTCTGATGTGATCGCACATCAGGAGACAGAGTAATAGGGGGATTCGGGGACCCTGTTATACTTACCGGTGTCCCTGGGTCATCCTGCTTCTTTTCCTGGCCGCCGGTGTCTTCTTTGGCAAACAAAATGGCGGGCGCATGCGCAGTGCGCCCGCCATCTGTCGCCATCTGCCGGCCGGCAGGAGAAAGCAGTTGGGGCTAAAATTAGGGTTAGGGTTCAGGCTAGGGTTAGGGTTAGGGTTAGGGCTAGAGCTAGGGTTAGGGTTAGGGCTAGAGTTAGGGTTAGGGTTAGGGTTAGGGCTAGGGCTAAATTTAGGGTTAGGGTTAGGGTTGGGGCTAAATATAGGGTTAGGCTTCTTTCACACTTGAGTCGGTACGGGGCCGTCGCAATGCGTCGCCCCAACATACCGACGCACGTTGTGAAAATTGTGCACACCGTGGGCAGCGGATGCAGTTTTTCAACGCATCCGCTGCCCAATCTATGTCCTGGGGAGGAGGGGGCGGAGTTACGGCCACGCATGTGCGGTCGGAAATGGCGGACGCGACGTACAAAAAAACGTTACATTGAACGATTTTTTGTGCCGACAGTCTGCCAAAACACAACTGATCCAGTGCACGTCGCGATCCGTCGACAATACAAGTCTATGGGCAAAAAACGCATCCTGCAGGCACATTTGCAGGATCCGTTTTTTGTCCAAAGCGACGGATTGCGACGGATGCCAAACGACGCAAGTGTGAAAGTGGCCTTAGGGCTAGGGTTAGGGTTGGGGCTAAAGTTAGGGCTAGGGTTAGGGTTGGAGCTAAAATTAGGGTTAGGGTTGGGGCTAAAGTTAGGGTTAGGGCTAGGGTTGGGGCTAAAGTTAGGGATAGGGTTGCGGCTAAAGTTAGGGCTAGGGTTGTGGCTAAAGTTAGGGTTAGAGTTGGGATTAGGGTTAGGGTTTGGATTAGGGTTGGCATTAGGGTTATGCTTGGGATTAGGGATAGGTTTGGGATTAGGGTTAAGGTTAGGGTTGGGATTAGGGGTGTATTGGGATTAGGGTTAGGTTTGAGGTTAGGGTTGAGATTAGGATTAGGGGTGTGTTGGATTTAGGGTTTTGATTAGGGTTATGTTAGGGTTGACATTAGGGTTGTTTTGGGGTAAGGGTTGTGATTATCGTTAGGGTTGTGATTAGGATTATGGATCGGGTTGGGATTAGGGTTAGGGGTGTGTTGGGGTTAAGGTTGGAGTTAGAATTTGGGGGTTTTCACTGTTTAGATACACTGGTACATAAGGGGGTCTCCAAACACGACAGCCAAATTTGCGCTCAAAAAGTCAAATGGTGCTCCCTCCTTTCTGAGCTTTGCCGTGCGCCCAAACAGTGGGTTACCCCCACATATGGGGCATCAGCGTACCCGGGATAAATTGGACAACAACTTTTGGGGTCCAATTTCTCCTGTTACCCTTGTAAAAATAAAAACTTGGGGGCTATAAAATCTTTTTTGTGGAAAAAAAAATATTTCTTTTATTTTCACGACTCTGCATTCTAAACTTCTGTGAAGCACTTGGGCATTCAAAGTTCTCACCACACATCTATATAAGTTCCTTGGGGGTCTAGTTTCCAAAATAGGGTCACTTGTGGGGGGTTACTACTGTTTAGGTACATCAAGGGCGTCCGATCTCAATTCCAGCCAATTCTACATTGAAAAAGTAAAACGGCACTCCTTCACTTCCAAGCTCTGCGGTGCACCCAAAAAGTGGTTTACCCCCACATATGGGGTATTGTCGTGTTCAGGAGAAATTGAACAACAAATTTTGTGGTCTAATTTCTACTGTTACCCTTGTGAAAATAAGAATTTGTGGGCGAAAATATCATTTTTGTGTAAACAAATGCTATTTTTTATTTTCACGGCCCTACGTTATAAACTTCTGTGAAGCACTTGGGGCCTACAATATCTTTTTTGTGGAAAAAATATATATTTTTTATTTTCTCGACTCTGCATTCTAACCTTCTGTGAAGCACTTGAGCATTCAAAGTTCTCACCACACATCTTGATAAGTTCCTTAAGGGGTCTAGTTTCCAAAATGGTGTGGGGGGTTTCCACTGTTTAAGCACCTCAGATGCTCTCTAAACGTGACATGGTGTCCGATCTCAATTCCAGCCAATTCTGCATTGAAAAAGTCAAACGGCGCTCCTTCACTTCCAAGCTCTGCGGTGCACCCAAAAAGTGGTTTACCCCCACATATGGGGTATTGGCGTGTTCAGGAGAAATTGCATAACAAAATTTATGGTTACAATTCTGTTTTTACACATGTGAAAATAAAAAAATGGTTCTGAATTAAAATGTTTGCAAAAAAAAGTTAAATGTTCATTTTTTCCTTCAACATTGTTTCAGTTCCTGTGAAGCACGTAAAGGGTTAATAAACTTCTTGAATATGGTTTTGAGCATCTTGAGGGGTGCAGTTTTTAGAATGGTGTCACACTTGGTTATTTTCTATCATATAGACCCCTCAAAATGACTTCAAATATTATGTGGTCCCTAAAAATATGGTGTTGTAAAAATGAGAAATTGCTGGTCAACTTTTAACCCTTATAACTCCCTAACAAAAAAAAAATTGTTTCCAAAATTGTGCTGATGTAAAGTAGACATGTGGGAAATGTTATATATTAACTATTTTGTGTGACATATCTCTCTGATTTAAGGACATAAAAATACAAAGTTTGAAAATTGCAAAATTTTAAAAATGTTCGCCATATTTCCATTTTTTTCATAAATAATCGCAAGTAATATCAAAGAAATGTTATCACTAACATGCAGTACAATATGTCACATAAAAAATCTCAGAATCAGCGGGATCCGTTAAAGCGTTCCAGAGTTATAACCTCATAAAGTGACAGTGGTCAGAATTGTAAAAATTGGCTCTGTCACTAAGGGGTTAAACCTGTAGTATAATTCAGCTATGTTGATGATCTGCTAATAATCTAGACAGGCTCAAAACATGATCTGCTTACCTTCTACAATAACTTCTTCAAGTTCCACCCAACCATCAAGCTCTCCATCAACTTCTCAAAGTCCCTAATACATTTTCTGGACACGACCATATACATCAAAGACAACACCGTACAAACATCAATTTACTGTAAGTCCACAGGACATCCGGGGTACCCGGAAAATTTTTTTTCCTTGACACACAAAAAATCCATCATCCACAGTCAAGCTCTGACCTATATTCTGATCTGTTCAAACAGTAAGGACAAAAAACTTCAGCTGCTATCGCTAAGGAATACATTCCTAATACAAGGATACCATCCACTGGTAATAGATGGACAGAGTCACAGTGCTAAAAGGATCCCAAAAAACAGCCACCTGGATTACAAAAACAGGAAGGACAATAACAAGGTGTCTCTTGGGGTCACATACAAGCCTCACATGAGCATCCTAAGGAAAATTGGTGCTGATCTCCAGTCCATATTCCACAGAGACCACAGACTGAAAGAAATATTCCAAGAACTATCACTTCTATCACCAACAATCAGTAATCTAACTAAAGGAATCAGTGATTGGCACATTCCCACTGTTATGGTAAATATTTAGACTTTGCTTTGATTATCATTCAGACAATTTATATATCTTTGATATTTTAATAGTTTTAATATTAACTTTATAAGGGTATGTTCACACGTTCCTGATTTCCATCCTTTTTTTTTCAGGACTGTTTTTTAAAAAACTGCAGCTCTTGGCAGAAAACGCAGGTCCTTTTTTTGGTCCTTTTTTTGTCCTTTTTTGATGCGTTTTTTGATGCATTTTTTGATCCTTTTTTTGATCCTTTTTTTATGCAGTTTTCTATGCAGAGTCTGTGTGTTTTCTAGGAAGTTTTTAAGGGTTAAAATGGCTGAAAATACCCTAACCCTAACCCTACCCCTAACCCTAACCCTACCCCTACCCCTAACCCTACCCCTAACCCTACCCCTAACACTAACCCTAACCCTACCCCTAACCCTACCCCTAACCCTATTCTAACCTTAGTGGAAAAAAAATTCTTAATTTTTTTTTATTGTCCCTACCTATGGGGGTGACAAAGGGGGGGGGTGTCATTTACTATTTTTTTTTATTTTGATCACTGAGATAGATTATATCTCAGTGATCAAAATGCACTTTGGAACGAATCTACCGGCCGGCAGATTCGGCGGGCGCACTGCGCATGCGCCCACCATTTTGCAAGATGGCGGCGCCCAGGGAGAAGACGGCCGGACGGACACCGGGACGCCGGGTAAGTATAAGGGGGGGAGATTAGGGCACGGGGGGGGGCATCGGAGCACTGGGCGGTGGGATTGGAGCACGGGGGGCAGGATCGGAGCACGGGGGGGCAGCCACACTCCGCCCACGCACTTCCGCCCGCTTCCCCGCACTTCCTGCTGCAGCGGTTCTGCACCACAAACCGCAGTAAAACCCGCAGATATTTTTTTCATCTGCGAGTTTTACTGCGGGTTTGACCTCACAATGGAGGTCAATGGGTGCAGAACCGCTGCGGCTCCGAAAAAAGAAGTGACATGGTACTTCTTTTTTCCCGCAGCTATTCAGCGCGGCTTTTTTTTTGATTTTCCGCATTGTGGGCACAGCAGTTCCTGTTTTCCATAGGGTACAATGTAATGTACCCTGCATGGAAAACAGCTGCGGACCCGCAGCGGGAAAATCGCGGCAATTCCGCATGAAAAAAAGGATCGTGTGAACATGGCCTAAGTGTTATTCATAAAAGCAATAACACAGGGTGTTAGATTTTATACAGAGGTGTCTTTATGTTAAGTTTTGTTTGTTACAGAAAGCATAGGAAACTGGACAGAAGTTCCAAGGACGTCTGTCTGGAGAATTCATAATTTATCTCCTTGTTATTTCCAATTCAAATACTTGGTTTCCTAGATAATGTACATAGCCATTCCCTTTTCTTCTGAGGTGTAATAAAATACTTGTTGCGTGGGATCTGAAGGCAGACAAGAATTGTACACTGACAGAAACTGACAGTGTTTATTTTCTGGCCTCTGATGCATCATTTTTATTTTATTTCATTTTATCCCCTTAATGACCGCCGATATGCCTTTTTACAGCGGCAATTACGGTTACTTAAACCACAGCGCCGTTAATTATCGGCGATGGGGAAAAAGTGTATAGCGCCAGTGTCAGATTTTCTCCGGGGTCTTGGCTGCCGGGGGTAGCTGAGACCCCAGAGAACATGATTCGGGTCGGTTTTTACCCACCCCGGTTTTGCGATCACCGTTATTAACTATATAATGGCAGCTGCAAAAAAAAAGTCCATTGTGCCGTTTCATTTCTCTCTCCTCTGATGTGATTGCACATCAGAGGAGAGAGAAATAGGGTCCCCGATCTCCCCTCGGTACTTCCCGGTGCTCCTCAGCCCCCCTGCTTCTCCCCATGGGCGCCACCATCTTCTCCCGGGAAATGGTGTGCGCATGCGCAGTGCGCCTGCCGAGATCTGCCAGGTTCTGCCCTTGGTTCATTTTGCTCACTGTGATGACAGTGATAAAAATAAAAAAGTAAATAAACCCCCTTTATCACCCCCGTAGTTAAGGAAAAATAATACAATAAAGAAAATGTATTTATTTCCATTTTCCAAATAGGGTTACAGTTGGGCTAAAGTTTGGGTGAGGGCTAAACATAGGGTTAAGGTTGGGGCTAAAGTTCGGGTTGGGGCTAAAGTTAGGGTTAGAGTTGGGATTAGGGTTAGGGTTGGAATTAGGGTTAGGGTTGGGATTAGCGTTATGGTTAGGGTTGGGATTAGGGTTAGGGGTGTGTTGGGATTAGGGTTGGGATTAGTGTTAGGTTTGTATTTAGGGTTATGGTTAGGGTTGGGAACAGGAGTGTGTTGGAGTTAAGGTTTTGATTAGGGTTATGGTTAGGGTTCGGATTAGGGTTAGGAGTGTGTTGGAGTTAGAGTTGGAGTTAGAATTGGGGGGTTTCCGCTGTTTAAGTACATCAGGGGGTCTTCAAACGCAACATGGCTCCACCATTGATTTCAGCCAATTTTGCATTCAAAAACTCTAATGGTGCTCCCTTCCTTTTGAGCATTGCTATGCACCCAAGCAGTGGTTTACCCCCACATATGGGGCATTAGCGTACTCAGGAGAAATTGGACAACAACTTTTTGGGTCCAATTTCTCCTGTTACCATTGGGAAAATAAAAAATTGGGGGCTAAAAAATCATTTTTGCGGATAAATGAATGATTTTTTATTTTCATGGCTCTGCATTATAAACTTCTGTGAAGCACTTGGGCATTCGAAGTGCTCACCACTAGTGTTGAGCATTCCAATACCGCAAGTATCGGGTATCGGCCGATACTTGCGGTATCGGAATTCCAATACCGAATTCCGATACTTCCCGCGTATCGGATACCGGAATCGGAAGTTCCCAGAATTCAAACTGAACGCAGCAGCCAATGAGGAATGAATGGAAGTGTGGGCACATCCTGTTTAGCATGGTGGGCATGTAAGTACTGGCAAGGCTGTGATTGGCTGCTGAAATTATGTCACTCTGCACTATAAAAAACGCTGCTGCCATTTTGCGCTCACTCTGCTGTGATTTCAGTTAGGGACAGGACGCTGTGTTCTAACTGAGGGCCAGTTGAGATAGCTAATTGCTTTATTTTGCTTTTCCAAGGCTAATTTAGCAAACGCTGTGTTCACTGTTCAGTTCACCTTGCTCTTGCCTTGCAGCGCTGTTTTAACAGCGTTCTGCAAGGTCTCAGTGTGTGTGTGTGTGTGTGCAGCTCACTCTGTAGTCTGTGTGCAGCCATATACCAGGTTGTATTCAGCTCAGGGGGGGTTCACACTGCCTCACACAGTTCTATCCATTGTCCTTTTTTGCTCATAGTGCAGCCTGCTGCACATTTTTTCTAAAATTTCCTATTAGTGTCTTTCCACCCGTCTCCAGCCAAATAGTGGAAAAACACTAGATAGGATAACCTAGAGGGGGGTTTTTGGGCCTTGCAGCGCCGTTTACGGCTGTCTGCACGGTCTCAGTGTGAGCGCAGCTCGCCCTGTAGTCTGTGTGCAGCCACAGCCGATTGTATTCAGCTCAGGGTTTGTCACTGCCTCATACTGTAAAATAACTTTTCCTTTTTTCAAATAGTGCAGCCTGTTTAAAAATTATTTAAAAAATTCCTATTAGTGTCTTTCCACCCGTCTCCAGCTAAATAGTGGAAAAACACTAGATAGGATAACCTAGAGGAGGGTTTTTGGGCCTTGCAGCGCCGTTTACGGCTGTCTGCACGGTCTCCGTGTGAGCGCAGCTCGCCCTGTAGTCTGTGTGCAGCGACAGCCCGTTGTATTCAGCTCAGGGTTTGTCACTGCCTCATACCGTTAAATAACGTTTAATTTTTTTTCAACTAGTGCAGCCTGTTGAAAATTTTGTAAACAATTTCCTATTAGTGTCTTTCCACCCGTCTCCAGCAAAATAGTGGAAAAACACTAGATAGGATAACCTAGAGGAGGGTTTTTGGGCCTTGCAGCGCCGTTTACAGCTGTCTGCACGGTCTCCATGTGATTTAAACTAGCTCTGTAGCCCGATCTGCAGAAAAAAAAAAAGTTAAGTTCACCAAACACCAGTTAACACTTGTGTAGGCCACATTTTATCAATAATAAAGTCTAGTCCACACTTTACAACATTAGTGTTTCTTACACCTGTTAGGAGGAGCATTTCAGGAATAAGCACACTAAGGCCTTAGTACTTTTCTGCTTATCTTTATCTGTCAACCAAGATGAAGAGGGCAGGGAGTAAGGGTCGTGGGCGTGGGCGTGGAGCAGGGAGAGGAGCAGGGAGAGGACGTGGTGATTCTGTGCCTGCTGCTGGCACCGGTGACTCACCATCACCCAGTTTCAGCAGGGAACAGTCCTTCATGCGCAGCTTTGTCGGAGAGCGCCGTGCACCGCTGCTGCGTGAAGATCAAATTGAAGCCGTTGTCGGATGGATGGCAGCTAACGCATCGACTTCAATTAGTGCCACATCCTCTCAGGCACAGACCACTGGAGAGCAGCCATCTGTCTCTTCACCACCTGCCAAATTGGCCAGGCAGTCAGAGAGCCCAGGACAGGAGCAGTCTCTACTTCTGTTCTCTGAATCTCTTGGCTTGGAAACAGGGGGCCAGCCAAGCAGTATTGGAGAAATGGAAGAAGAGGCAGTGTGCAGTGATGCCCAACAGCTTTGTCTCTCTGACTCTGAAGAGTTGGGTGGGTCAGTGCCTGCGGTGACCACAGCGCAGTACGCATCTGATGATGAAACTCAGGTGCCGCTTTCTGGTGCGTACTGTGCTGCCGAGACTATCCAGGAAGAGCAGTTGGTGGCAGAGGGTAGTGGAGATGATGAGGTCCTTGACCCATCGTGGCGTGAGGAACAGGAAGGTGGTGGGAGCAGCTCAGAGGAAGAGATTCCCCTAACGGGCCAAAGAGGGAGAGGGAGGGGGAAGACTGCGGAGCCTGTAGCCTCCACTTTGGCACCAGTTAGGAGCCTGTCTCTTTCAAAAGCCAAAAAGGGCACTCCCAAGACTTGCAGTGCCTGGTCCTTTTTTGACACAGTTGCAGATGACATTTGTTTTGTCAAATGCAAGCTGTGTCATCAGAAAGTAAAAAGAGGTAAAAGTGTCAGCAACCTCAATACCACAAATATGTGGAAACATGTGCGGACCAGGCATGCGGTGGAGTTCCAAAAACACACTGAAGAGCTAGGCCAACCAACAGCGGCAGCTACCACCTCTTCAGCTCGTGTTGCTTCTTCCTCCAGCTCACGCACAGCTGGTTCGGCTTCCTCCTTGGATCGCCATGGAAGAACCTCTGGCACTGTTGTCCAGAGACCTAGTGTAATTCCACCCACAGCACCACATTCCCAGCTTTAGGCCTTGGCAACCTCACTCACATCCCATGTCTGGCACATGTGCTCAATTTGGTTGTGCAGAGTTTTCTGAGGGACTATCCGGATCTTGATGCACTTCTGCACAAGGCCCGCCTAGAGTGTGCTCACTTGCGGCGTTCCAGCTTGGCAAGATCCCGCATTGCTGCTCTGCAGCGTTGGTTTCGCCTTCCTGAACATCGCATCATATGTGACCTACCTACCAGGTGGAATTCCACGTTACATATGTTGGAGCGGTTGTGTGAGCAGCAGCAAGCAGTAATGGAGTACCAGCTGCATCAGGCGCAAAAAAGTCGCAGTCAGCGCCGCTCAGACTTCACAACCACAGAGTGGGCCACTATGAAGGACGTCTGCCAGGTTTTGCGTCCTTTTGATTATTCCACGCGGATGGCAAGTGCAGATGATGCACTAGTCAGCATGACTGTCCCCCTTATCTGCTTGCTTCAAGAAACCCTGCAAGGGATAAGGGATGATGTGGAAGAGGTGGAGGATGAGGAGTCACCTTTTCCATCAGGTTCTGGACAGTCAGCGCCACGTGGTTCCTCACAAAGGGGTCGGCAGGGGACCCTTTGTGAGGAGGATGAGGAGGAGTCAATGGACGAGGAAGAGCTACGTCCAGAGGAGGGAGTTCCACCATTGTCCAGTGGTCAGTGTGTACAGCGAGGGTGGGGTGATGAAGAGCGGGCAGAGATCATGTCTCAAGCAGGGGACAGTGTTTCTGGGCCAGTTGGCAGTCTGCAGCACATGGTTGAGTTCATGTTGCAGTGCCTGAGAGACGACCGCCGCATCGACCACATTCTCAACGTGCCTGATTATTGGGTGTACGCCCGCGTCGATCCTCGCTACCGTGACAATGTCCAAAACCTCATCCCGGCGTTGACACTGGAGCGTAAAATGCGGGAGTACCACGACACACTGGTGAATTCCATCATCTTCTCCAGTCCAACTGAGAGGAGTGCTGCTAGTGCTTTACAAAGCAGCTCAGTGCGTCGAGGCAGTGGAGGAGGAGGCTCTGCACAAAGAGGGAGCAGAAGCAGTGCCTCTGCCCAAGGCAAGCCAAGTATGGCACAACTGTGGAAAACTTTTGTGTGCCCGCCCCAAATGTCTACACCATCACTGGCGGCTCCAGTCAGCAGGAGGCAACGGTTCCGTCAGATGGTGACAGACTACATGGCTTGCCCTCTTAGTGTACTCCCAGACGGCTCTTCCCCGTTCAAGTTTTGGGTCTCTAAGCTGGATACATGGCCAGAGCTAAGCCAGTATGCATTGGAGGTGCTGGCTTGCCCTGCGGCTATTGTCTTATCGGAACGTGTCTTTAGTGCCGCAGGTGGTGTACTAACAGACCGTCGCATGCGACTATCCTCCGATAACGTTGACCGGCTTACTTTCCTGAAAATGAACCAGGCCTGGATCTCGCAGGAATTTGCCACTCCTCTGCCTGATTAAGTAATTGGGTGTCATCCAGGTCTCCTGATGTGTTCATCTTTCTACCACCTGAACTGCTATTCCTGGGCTCCAACACCGCCAGTTGCGGCTCAGAAGTGCAGTGTTATTGGGTTTCAGTAACGTCAGCTGATCCCCAGCTGTGTAGCCGGCAATGTGTCCTGCGACCGCCACGCTGGCACAACAACCTAAATGTAAGGGAACCTGTTCCCCCCCCCCTCGGCGTTTGTTACTGAAAGAGCCATCTTGTGCAGCAGTAATGTTGCACAAGGAAAAGGTAGCTCTTTCATTTTAGCTTCTTGCACACGCAGAACTTAACACTTATAAAATGTGTTCACTGATACCGTTATACCGTCCCGGAGCTGGGACTTTCCTTCATAATGTGACGCAGCACAGCCGTCATTCCTACCCCCTTGGTGCCATGCGCTGCCTCCTCAGCGTTGTTTTAAGCTGTCACGGAGCCTGCGCTGTTCTGTTATCCCTTGGCCATGGCCAGTTTGCGCTGCCTGTCTTCTGACATAATTTGGTGTCAGGATGGCTGCGCCTGTGCGCCCGCGCTGCCCGAGAACCCGCCTCGCAGTGTCTTCTGATTGAATCACACTGCGAGCCTGGGATCCATGGGCATGCGCAGTGCATATCTTCACCTCGGGCTCTCGCCCATCTCCCTCCGCCTTCTTTAGACTGTGCGCCGTCAGCTGATCCCTAATAGCATGCCACAGCCGTGACGCCGCACAGTCTGAAGAAGAGGGAAGGAGGGGAGTGAGAGTCGAGGATATGCACTGTGCATGACCATGGATCCAAGGCCCGCAGTGGGATTACAATAGACGACACTGCGAGGTGAGATCTGGAGCAGCGTGGACGCACAGGCACTGACAGCCTGACACCAAATTATGTCAGAAGACAGGCAGCGCAAATTGGGCATGGCCAAGGGATAACAGAACAGCGCAGGCTCCGTGACAGCTTAAAACGGCACCAAGGGGATAGGAATGACAGCTGTGCTGCGTTCCATTACGAAGGAAATTCCCACCTCCGGGACGGTTTTACGGTATAAGGGGACACATTTTTAGTGTTTACTTCTGTGTTTGCAAGGAGCATAATTAAAAGAGCAACCTTTTCCTTTTGCATCCTTAGTGCTGCACAAGATGGCTCTTTCAGCTACAAACGTCTTGGGGGGTTAAAGGTTCCCTTTCAACTTGCTCCAATCAGGCTTCGGCCTACACTCTGTTCCTCTGCTCCTCCTGCTGTCCCTGGGCTCTAACACCACCAGTTGGTGCCTGGAAGTGCTGTCTGCACAGTCAACAGTCGCTCCTCTGTTATTGTGGTTCAGTAACGTCAGCTGATCCCCAGCTGTGTGAGCGGCAATACCTCCAATCTGCTCCTCCTGCTGTCCCTGGGCTCTAACACCGCCAGTTGGTGCCTGGAAGTGCTGTCTGCACAGTCAACAGTCGCTCCTCTGTTATTGGGGTTCAGTAACGTCAGCTGATCCCCAGCTGTGTATCCGGCAACGGGTCATGCGACCGCCACGCTGGCACAACTAAAATGGAAGGGAACCTGTCACCCCCCCCCTTCCCTAGGCGTTTGTTACTGAAAGAGCCACCTTGTGCAGCACTAATACTGCACAAGGAAAAGGTCGCTCTTGAAATTATGCTCCTTGCAAACGCTGAACTACACACTCATGTAATGTGTCCCCTCACACCGTCCAACCGTCCCGGAGGTGGGACTTTCCTTTGTAATGTGACGCAGCACAGCCGTCATTGCTACCCCCTTGGCACCGTGCGCTGCCTCCTTAGCGTTGTTTGATTCCGTCATGGACCCTGCGCTGTTATGTTATCCCTTGGCCATGCACAGTTTGCGCTGCCCGTCCTCTGACATCATTTGTTGTCGTCCTGGCTGCGCCTGTGCGTCCACGCTGCCCGAAATCCCACCTCGCAGTGTCATCTAATGTGATCCCACTGTGGGCCTGGTATCCATGGCCATGCGATGATATGCACTGCGCATGCCCATGGATCCCTGGCCCGCAGTGGGATTACATTAGATGACACTGCAAGGTTGGATCTCGGGCAGCTTGGACGCACAGGCACTGCCAGCCTGACACCTAAATGATGTCAGAAGACGGGCACCGCTAACTGTGCATGGCCAAGGGATAACATTACAGCGCGGGCTCCGTGACAGAACCAAACAACGTTGAGGAGGTGGCGCACGGCACCAAGGGGGTTGGAATGACGGCTGTGCTGTGTCACATTACAAAGGAAAGTCCCACTTCCGGGACGGTTGGACGGTGTGAGGGGACACATTATATGAGTGTGTACTTCAGCGTTTGCAAGGAGCATAATTTTAGGAGCCACCATTTTCCATGTGCAGTATTACTGCTGTACAAGATGGCTCTTTCAGCAACAAATGCCAACTTGCTCCACTGCAGGCTTCGGCCTACACTCTGCTCCTCTTTGATTCCCTGGGTTTCAACACTGTCAGTTGCCACCTGGAAGTGTTGTCTACACAGAAAAAACACTAGCTGATGTGTCAGTGGGGTTCAGCAACGTGTCCAGCACAAGCCACGCTGGCACAACCGACCAAAAGCTGCCATCAGTGCAGGCTTCGGCCTACACTCTGCTCCTCTCCGCCTCCTGCTGCCCCTGGGCTCAAACACCGCTAGTTTTTACCCGGAAGTGCTAGCTGCACAGAGAAAATCACCAGCCAATGTGTTAGTGGGGTTCAGCACCGCCAGCTGTTCCCCTGCTGTGTAGCCGGCAACGTGACCTGCAAACGCCACGCAGGCACATGAACTGAAATTAAAGGGACCCTGCCACCCACCCCAAGGTGTTTCTATGTATAACAGCTACCTTGTACAGCAGTAATGCTGCATTTGTACAAGGTGGCTGACTTTTTCTCCTTGCCAACGTGGAACTCAACACGTACAAAATGTGTCTCATTGAGACCATTCAACCGTCCCTGAGGTGTGACTTTCCTTTCTAATGGTACGCAGCACCACCCTTGGTAGCGCTGCCCGTCTTCTGACATCATTGGTTGGCTGCCTGTGCCTGTGCGTCCGCCCTGCCCGACACAACCCCCCTCGTTGTCTCATATATTTTGGCTGCGAGGGTGTTATTGATGGGCATGTGCAGTGCATATGTTCGTCTGTCTTAACTCATCTCCTTCCGCCTTCTTCAGACTGTGCGGCCTCATGGCCGTGGTAGGCGATAAGGGATCAGCTGAGGCCGCCCAGTCTGAAGCAGGTGTAAGGACATGTGTGAGCGGCAAACATATTTACTGCACAAGGCCACGAATCCCAGCCACGCAGTGTGAGTTTTTGAAAACACACTGCGGGCTTGGGATTCATGGCCATTCCTAACCGCACCGGCCAACATGAAATGAGGTGAGAAGACAGGCAGCGCTCACAGCGCATGGCCAAGGGATCACAATAGTGCAGATTCCTGTGCAGCAAATAACAACGCTCAGGAAGCTGCGCCCAGCACCAAGGCGTTATTTATGTGCACCTGTGCTGCGTCTCCTTAAAAAGACAAGTCACGCCTCCAATACAGAACTGAACTACTGTTCAATGGGCTAAATTGTGTATGTCTTTCATTCTGCGTGTGCAATGAGCAAAACTTAAAGAGCAACCTTTCACTTGTGGAGCTTTACTGCTGCACAAGGTGTGGCTCTTCAACATTGTAACACCTGAGGGTGGGTTAAAGGTTACCTTTGAAATTGGTTCAAGTAGGCTTCCGCCTACACTCTGCTCCTCCTGCAGACCCTGGGCTCTAACTACGCCAGTTGGGGCCCGGAAGTGCTGGCTGCACAGAGAAAAACACCCACCATTGTGTCAGTGGGGTTCAGCACCGCCAGCTGTTCCCCTGCTGTGTAGTCAGCAACGTGTCCAGCACAAGCCACGCTGGCACAACCGACCAAAAGCTGCCACCAGTGCAGGCTTCGGCCTACACTCTGCTCCTCTCCTCCTCCTGCTGACCCTGGGCTATAACACCGCCAGTTGTAGCCTGGAAGTGCTAGCTGCACAGAGAAAAACACCCGCCAATGTGTTAGTTGGGTTCAGCACCACCAGCTGTTCCCCTGCTGTGTAGCCGGCATCGTGTCCAGCACAAGCCACGCTGGCACAACAGACCAAAAGCTGCCACCAGTGCAGGCTTCGGCCTACACTTTGCTCCTCTCCTCCTCCTGCTGACCCTGGGCTCTAACACCGCCAGTTTTTGCCCGGACATGCTAGCTGCACAGAGAAAAACACCAGCCAATGTGTTAGTGGGGTTCAGCACCGCCAGCTGTTCCCCTGCTGTGTAGCCGGCAACGTGACCTGCAAACACCACGCAGGCACATGAGCTGAAATTAAAGGGAACCTGGCCCCACCCCCCCAGGTGTTTCTATGTATAACAGCCACCTTGTACAGCAGTAATGCTGCATTTGTACAAGGTGGCTGATTTTTTCTCCTTGCCCACGTTGAATTAAACACGTAACATATGGGTCTCATTACAGACCATTACAATGTCCCTGAGGTGTGACTTTTCTTTTTAATGACACGCACCACCCCCCTTGGTAGCGCTGCCCGTCTTCTGACATCATTGGTTGGCTGCCTGTGCCTGTGCGTCCGCCCTGCCCGACACAACCCCCCTCGTTGTCTCATATATTTTAGCTGCGAGGGTGTGATTGATGGGCATGTGCAGTGCATATGTTCGCCTGTCTTAACTCATCTCCTTCCGCCTTCTTCAGACTGTGCGGCCTCATGGCCGTGGTAGGCGATAAGGGATCAGCTGAGGCCGCCCAGTCTGAAGCAGGTGTAAGGACATGTGTGAGCGGCAAACATATTTACTGCACAAGGCCACGAATCCCAGCCACGCAGTGTGATTTTTTGAAAACACACTGCGGGCCTGGGATTCATGGCCATTGCTAACCGCACCGGCCAACATGAAATGAGGTCAGAAGACCGGCTGCGCTCACAGCGCATGGCCAAGGGATCACAATAGCGCAGACTCCTGTACAGCAAATAACAACGCTCAGGAATCTGCGCCCAGCACCTAGGTGTCAAATTTTACACCTGTGCTGCGTCTCCTTAAAAAGACAAGTCACGCCTCCACTACTGTTTGACAGTATAATGGGCTAAATAGTGTACGTGTTTTATTCAACGTGTGCAATGAGCAAAATTAATAGAGCAACCTTTGACTTGTGCAGCATTAATGCTGCACAAGGTGTGGCTCTTGTACCATGCAACACCTGAGGGGGGGTTAAAGGTAACTTTTGAAATTGGTTCAACGAGGCTTCGGCCTACACTCTGCTCCTCTCCTCCTCCTGCTGACCCTGGGCTCAAACACCGCTAGTTTTTGCCCAGAAGTGCTAGCAACACAGAGAAAAACTCCAGCCAATGTGTTAGTGGGGTTCAGCACCGCCAGCTGCTCCCCTGCTGTGTAGCCGGCAACGTGACCTGCAAACGCCACGCAGGCACATGAACTGAAATTGAAGGAAGCCTGCCCCCCACCCCCAGGTGTTTCTATGTATAACAGCCACCTTGTACAGCAGTACTGCTGCATTTGTACAAGGTGGCAGACTTTTTCTCCTTGCCCACGTGGAACTCAACACGTACAAACTGTGTCTCATTAGAGACCATTACAATGTCCCTGAGGTGTGACTTTCCTTTTTTAATGACACGCACCACCCCCCTTGGTAGCGCTGCCCGTCTTCTGACATCATTGGTTGGCTGCCTGTGCCTGTGCGTACGCCCTGCCCGACACAACCCCCCTCGTTGTCTCATATATTTTGGCTGCGAGGGTGTGATTGATGGGCATGTGCAGTGCATATGTTCACCTGTCTTAACTCATCTCCTTCCGCCTTCTTCAGACTGTGCGGCCTCATGGCCGTGGTAGGTGATAAGGGATCAGCTGAGGCCGCCCAGTCTGAAGCAGGTGTAAGGACATGTGTGAGCGGCAAACATATTTACTGCACAAGGCCACGAATCCCAGCCACGCAGTGTGAATTTTTGAAAACACACTGTGGGTCTGGGATTCATGTCCATCGCTAACCGAAACGGCCTACATGAAATGAGGTCAGAAGACAGTCAGCGCTCACAGCGAATGGCCAAGGGATAACAAGAGCGCAGACTCCTGTACAGCAAATAACAACACTCAGTAATCTGCGCCCATGCACCAAGGTGTTATTTTCGACACCTGTGCTGCTTTTCTTTAAAAAGACAAGTCACGCCTCCACTACTGTTTGACAGTATAATGGGCTAAATAGTGTACGTGTTTTATTCAGCGTGTGCAAGGAGCAAAATTAAGAGAGCAACCTTTTACTTGTGCAGCATTAATGCTGCACAAGGTGTGGCTCTTGTACCTTGCAACACCTGAGGGGGGGTTAAAGGTCACCTTTGAAATTGGTTCAACTAGGCTGCGGCCTACACTCTGCTCCTCTCCTCCTCCTGCTGTCCCTGGGCTCAAACACCGCTAGTTTTTGCCCGGAAGTTCAAGCTGCACAGAGAAAAACACCAGCCAATGTGTTTGTGGGGTTCAGCATCGGCAGCTGTTCCCCTGCTGTGTAGCCGGCATCATGTCCAGCACAAGCCACGCTGGCACAACTGACCAAAAGCTGCCACCAGTGCAGGCTTCGGCCTACACTCTGCTCCTCTACTCCTCCTGCTGACCCTGGGCTCAAACACCGCCAGTTTTTGCCCGGACATGCTAGCTGCACAGAGAAGAACACCAGCCAATGTGTTAGTGGGGTTCAGCACCGCCAGCTGTTCACCTGCTGTGTAGCCGGCATCGTGTCCAGCACAAGCCACGCTGGCACAACAGACCAAAAGCTGCCACCAGTGCAGGCTTCGGCCTACACTCTGCTCCTCTCCTCCTCCTGGTGACCCTGGGCTCAAACACTGCCAGTTTTAGCCCGGACATGCTAGCTGCACAGAGAAGAACACCAGCCAATGTGTTAGTGGGGCTCAGCACCACCAGCTGTTCCCCTGCTGTGTAGCCGGCATCGTGACCTGCAAACGCCACGCAGGCACATGAACTGAAATTGAAGGGAGCCTGCCCCCCACCCCCAGGTGTTTCTATGTATAACAGCCACCTTGTACAGCAGTACTGCTGCATTTGTACAAGGTGGCTGACTTTTTCTACTTGCCCAAGTGGAACTCAACACGTACAAAATGTGTCTCATTAGAGACCATTACAATGTCCCTGAGATGTGACTTTCCTTTTTAATGACACGCAGCACCCACCTTGTTAGCGCTGCCCGACTTCTGACATCATTGGTTGGCTTGCAGTGCCTGTGCGTCCGCCCTGCTCGACACACTGCCCCTCGTTGTCTCATATATT
The DNA here is from genome assembly GCF_032444005.1 of Ranitomeya imitator. Taxonomy (NCBI): domain Eukaryota; kingdom Metazoa; phylum Chordata; class Amphibia; order Anura; family Dendrobatidae; genus Ranitomeya; species Ranitomeya imitator. The sequence continues at coordinate 286,469,296 of NC_091287.1, forward strand.
TTGACTGCGAGGGTGTGATTGATGGGCACGAGCAGTGCATATCTTCGCCTGTCTTCACTCCCCTCCTTCCGCCTTCTTCAGACTGTGCGGCCTCATGGCCGTGGCAGGCGATAAGGGATCAGCTGAGGCCGCCCAGTCTGAAGCAGGTGTAAGGACATGTGTGAGCAGCGAAAATATTTACTGCTCAAGGCCACTAATCCCAGCACCGCAGTGTGACTTTATGAAAAGGCACTGTGGGTCTGGGATTTATGGCCATCGTTAACCGCACCGGCCAACAATAAATGAGGTCATAAGACGGGCTGCGCTAACAGGGCATTGCCAAGGGATAACACAAAAGCGCAGACTCCTGTACAGCAAATAACAACGCTCAGGAAGCTGCGCCAAGCACCTAGGTGTAAATTTTGACACCTGTGCTGCGTCTCCTTAAAAAGACAACTGACGCCTCCACTACAGTTTGACTGTAGAATGGGCTGAATTGTGTACGTGTATTATTCAGCGTGTGCAAGGAGCAAAATTAAGAGAGCAACCTTTTACTTGTGCAGCATTAATGATGCACAAGGTGTGGCTCTTGTACCTTGCAACACCTGAGGGGGGGTTAAAGGTAACTTTTGAAATTGGTTCAACTAGGCTTCGGCCTACACTCTGCTCCTCTCCTCCTCCTGCTGACCCTGGGCTCTAACACCGCTAGTTTTTGCCCGGAAGTGCTAGCTGCACAGAGAAAAACACCCGCCATTGTGTCAGTGGGGTTCAACAACGCCAGCTGTTCCCCCGCTGTGTAGCCGGCAAAGTGTCCTGCAAACGCAACGCAGACACAAAGCTGCCTCCAGTGCAGGATTCGGCCTACACTCTGCTCCCCCTGCTTACCCTTTGCTCCAACACCGCTAGTTTGGGCTCTAGGAAGACAATCTTTAATAGGCAACGCATCCGGGTTCCAGCACCGCCAGCTGGTTCTCGGCAGTGTTTTTGTCACAGGTACTCCCTCGTGCCAAGCCTGGTTTCAGCACCATCAGCTGTTTCCGGGTTGTGTCAAGCTCGCTGAGACGCCTATGCTTGCCCGTCGTGGTGCGGTCGGGTTAGCCAACTCCAGGGTGCCTCCAGTTTAGGAGCTTCCTATGTGGGCTGCGTGAATTGGTAGTCAAGGCTGGTTCTGTAGTGCCAGTAGGCTCAGCTCCCCCTGTAGGACTGTTGGGGTTCGGTAACTGCGGCTGCCTCGTGGCCTAGCTGTTCTCTCCTCTCCTGTGGGCCTTGTGGTCCACCACCTGGTTCCAGCACCGTCAGCTGGTTCCGGGCCGAGCCTTTGGCTTAGGTGCCAACTCATGGGTATCCGAGTTCCGCCAACGCCAGGCGGTCCTTGGTAGTGCTTTTAAGCGCGGGCACCTACAGCTTAGTAACCGGGTTCCAGCACCGTCAGCTGGTCCTCAGTCGTGCCATTGGCTCTTGCACACTGGGGCAACGCATCCGGGTTCCAGCACCGCCAGCTGGTTCTCGACAGTGTTTTTGTCACAGGTACTCCTTCATGCCAAGCCTGGTTTCAGCACCGTCAGCTGTTTCTGGATTGTGTCAAGCTCGCTGAGACGCCTATGCTTGCCCCGTCGTGGTGCGGCCGGGTTAGCCAACTCCAGGGTGCCTCCAGTTTAGGAGCTTCCTATGTGGGCTGCGTGAATTGGTAGTCAAGGCTGGTTCTGTAGTGCCAGTAGGCCCAGCTCCCCCTGTAGGACTGTTGGGGTTCGGTAACTGCGGCTGCCTCGCGGCCTAGCTGTTCTCTCCTCTCCTGTGGGCCTTCGGGTCCACCACCTGGTTCCAGCACCGTCAGCTGGTTCCGGGCCGAGCCTTTGGCTTAGGTGCCTCCTCCTGGGTATCCGAGTTCCGCCAACGCCAGGCGGTCCTTGGTAGTGCTTTTAAGCGCGGGCACCTACAGCTTAGTAACCGGGTTCCAGCACCGTCAGCTGGTCCTCGGTCGTGCCATTGGCTCTTGCACACTGGGGCAACGCATCCGGGTTCCAGCACCGCCAGCTGGTTCTCGGCAGTGTTTTTGTCACAGGTACTCCCTCGTGCCAAGCCTGGTTTCAGCACCGTCAGCTGTTTCCGGGTTGTGTCAAGCTCGCTGAGACGCCTATGCTTGCCCCGTCGTGGTGCGGTCGGGTTAGCCAACTCCAGGGTGCCTCCAGTTTAGGAGCTTCCTATGTGGGCTGCGTGAATTGGTAGTCAAGGCTGGTTCTGTAGTGCCAGTAGGCCCAGCTCCCCCTGTAGGACTGCTGGGGTTCGGTAACTGCGGCTGCCTCGCGGCCTAGCTGTTCTCTCCTCTCCTGTGGGCCTTGTGGTCCACCACCTGGTTCCAGCACCGTCAGCTGGTTCCGGGCCGAGCCTTTGGCTTAGGTGTGCCTCCTCCTGGGTATCCGAGTTCCGCCAACGCCAGGCGGTCCTTGGTAGTGCTTTTAAGCGCGGGCACCTACAGCTTAGTAACCGGGTTCCAGCACCGTCAGCTGGTCCTCGGTCGTACCATTGGCTCTTGCACACTGGGGCAACGCTTCCGGGTTCCAGCACCGCCAGCTGGTTCTCGGCAGTGTTTTTGTCACAGGTACTCCCTCGTGCCAAGCCTGGTTTCAGCACCGTCAGCTGTTTCCGGGTTGTATCAAGCTCGCTGAGACGCCTATGCTTGCCCCGTCGTGGTGCGGTCGGGTTAGCCAACTCCAGGGTGCCTCCAGTTTAGGAGCTTCCTATGTGGGCTGCGTGAATTGGTAGTCAAGGCTGGTTCTGTAGTGCCAGTAGGCCCAGCTCCCCCTGTAGGACTGTTGGGGTTCGGTAACTGCGGCTGCCTCGCGGCCTAGCTGTTCTCTCCTCTCCTGTGGGCCTTGTGGTCCACCACCTGGTTCCAGCACCGTCAGCTGGTTCCGGACCGAGCCTTTGGCTTAGGTGCCTCCTCCTGGGTATCCGAGTTCCGCCAATGCCAGGTGGTCCTTGGTAGTGCTTTTAAGCGTGGGCACCTACAGCTTAGTAACCGGGTTCCAGCACCGTCAGCTGGTCCTCGGTCGTGCCATTGGCTCTTGCACACTGGGGCAACGCATCCGGGTTCCAGCACCGCCAGCTGGTTCTCGGCAGTGTTTTTGTCACAGGTACTCCCTCGTGCCAAGCCTGGTTTCAGCACCGTCAGCTGTTTCCGGGTTGTGTCAAGCTCGCTGAGACGCCTATGCTTGCCCCGTCGTGGTGCGGCCGGGTTAGCCAACTCCAGGGTGCCTCCAGTTTAGGAGCTTCCTATGTGGGCTGCGTGAATTGGTAGTCAAGGCTGGTTCTGTAGTGCCAGTAGGCCAAGCTCCCCCTGTAGGACTGTTGGTGTTCGGTAACTGCGGCTGCCTCGCGGCCTAGCTGTTCTCTCCTCTCCTGTGGGCCTTCGGGTCCACCACCTGGTTCCAGCACCGTCAGCTGGTTCTCGGCAATGTCTTTTGCTCTTGTACCTTCTGCTCCCCATCCTTTTTCCAGTACCGTCAGCTGGTTCCGGGCAGAGCCTTTGGCTTAGGTGCCTCCTTCTGGGTATCCAAGTTCCACCAACGTCAGGTGGTCCTTGGTAGTGCTTTCAGGCACGGGTACCTCCTGCTTAGTAACCGGGTTCCAGTAATGTCAGCTGGTCCTCGGTAGTTCCATTGGCTCTTGGACCTTCGGCTACCCATCCGGGTTCCAGTACCGTCAGCTGGTTCTCGGCAGTGTCTTTTGCTCTTGTACCTTCTGCTCCCCATCCTGGTTCCAGTAACGTCAGCTGTTTCCGGGCAGAGCCTTTGGCTTAGGTGCCTCCTTCTGGGTATCCGAGTTCCGCCAACGTCAGGCGGTCCTTGGTAGTGCTTTTTAGCACGGGTACCTCCTGCTTAGTAACCGGGTTCCAGTAACGTCAGCTGGTCCTTGGTAGTTCCATAGGCTCTTGAACCTTCGGGTAGCCATCCGAGTTCCAGTTCCATCAGCTGGTTCTTGGCATTTTCTCAGCCTTCTTGTACCTTCTGCTACATTTCCAAGTTGAAGACCCTAAAGTCGACGACCCGGAAGACCAACCCGATGGCAACGACGACGACGACGGCGGAGACGACGACGGCGGAGACGACGACGGCGGAGACGACGACACTGGAGACGACGACCCTGGAGACGACGACATGGAAGACTGAGAAGCAGAAGAACAAGAGGCTGCAGAATAAAGAGCAGAAGAACATTAAGCATAACACTTAATATCAGAGCAAAAGATATTATCTAAATTATATGCAGAAGAAGGCTAAGCAGTGTAAGGGGGTGAGTCCGTTCCTCCTCGTGGTGCCCCTGGATAAAGCCTGATGCTGCAGGCCAAACTGAACGCGGGCAAATGTAACTTTTGTGACAGGCAGAACGGAAGGTGCAATCTTCAAACTTTTATAGATAACAACTACGGCAATGCCTGTCACAAATGAGAATATGATGAAGTAGAATAGGAAGAATAATAATAGTTGAATAAAATGAATATGAAGAATGTAATCCAAAGAAAAATAGGTAGAAGATGAAGAAGAAGATGAATAAGGTGAAGAAGAAGTTGATGTCAAAGATACTGATGATGATGAAGATGAAAGTGTGGGAAAAGTAAAAAAAAATAAGGGGAAGGGCGTGGAATAGTGAAACATCAATATCTGACAAAATAAAAAAAAATTTACATAGTCAATATCTTTGTCACTCCGAACGTCTTTAAAAAAAAAAAATCATGCTATTCTATTTGATTGGGCTAAACCTCTATGCCTTTAATGTCTCCACCACCTCCCCAAAAACATCCTGCATTATTCTTAGTTGTTTTCCTTCATGTAGAATGAACCTACAAGGAAAGAAAGGGCTTATTTTAATTCCGATATTTTGGTCCCATTGATTTGCATTGGGATCGGGTATCGGTATGGGCGATATCCGATATTTTTTGAATATCGGCCGATCCAATCCGATACCGATACTTTCCGATATCGGAAGGTATCGCTCAACACTACTCACTACACATATAGATAAGCTCCTTTGGGTGTCAAGTTTCCAAAATGGGGTCACTTGTGGGGGGTTTATACTGTTTAGGCACATCAAGGGCTCTGCAAATGCAACATTATGCCTGCAGACCATTCCATCAAAGTCTACCTTCGAAAACATTACTACTTCCCTTCCGAGCCCCGGCGTGTGCCCAAACAGTGGTCCCCCCCACAAATGGGGTATCGGAGTACTCAGGACAAACTGGACAACAACTTTTGGGGTCCAAATTCTCCTGTTACCCTTGTGAAAATAAAAAATTGTGGGCTAAAAAAATAATTTTTGAGGAAACAAAGATTTTTTATTTTCAAGACTCTGCATAATAAACTTCTGTGAAGCACTTGCTCTCCATTTCGAAAGCCCTAATTTAATTTCCTTGGCTTAGCTTTATCCTTCCACCTCATAAACAAACATACTGTTGTAATATTGCTTAAATATTGTGCTCTTGTCTTTTTAATTAATTTGTAAACCTTCCTGAAGAAGGAAACTCTGTACTCTGAAAGCTTGCAAATATATATTTTGTTCTGGTTTGCCAATAGATGTATCACCCGAAGAATACCTTTATCATATTTGGTCATAAAAGCATTTACATCGAGTTTTCTGGCTAACACTGTACCACAATAACATTTTCAATTGTACATCATAACCCCATAGTCAAATTTATTAAAGGCAGAGATAGAGTAAAGATCCTTTAGGTGGAATAAACACTCCCCGAACTTCTTTTACCCATTTATTCACAAAAAAATAAAAACAAAAAAGCAAAGTTATACTCACGTTTCCCCTGATAATCCATTAATTCCAATCCAGATAGGTTTGTGAGCAATCATATCAGTGATGTGACCTCTCACCACACCAGCCGGAACACACTGAACTGATCGTGAGACGGCTGCATGTGATCGGCAGCGCTAGCGGGGATGTCCCAGAAATCATGCCAGTCCAGCCCGGCTGGGAACGGAGCCTCATTGACCGGAGGTAACCTCAATGACATCACTGTCAGTCACTGAGGCTCGTAGCAGTTCAGTCACCAGTGGCTCTCAGCCTGGACGATCGCATTTTGGCACCGTCCAGGTTGAAAACTGTTTTTCCCCCAGACATGGATTACGACGTGGGACAGAACGACGGAGAGGTGAGGGATATTGTTGCTTTTTTTTTTGTTTATTTTAGTTTAATTACAGTAGAGTGAGGCTTTCGGTGGAATAGGCGATTTGGTGAGTATAATTGTGTTTGTTTTCTATTTATATAATTGTCTTGCAATGTTATCATTTCCTGTTCTGTCCAGATGTCACTGTGTCCCCGAATTCCAACGGAGGAAGTTCATCGACTGCCATATTGGGACACGCAAGTGACGAGCGTCTCAATATGAAAACTGCTGCTGGTACCAAGCTATTGCACGGTACCACCAGCGGAACACTGTCACACAACACACACACTCTATACGCACTCTCACACTCTATACACACTCTCACACTCTATACACACTCTCACACTCTATACACACTCTCACACTCTCACACTCACACTCTCACACTCTCACACTCACACACTCATACACTCACACAGCCTCTTGCGCGGTACCACCAGCTGAACACCGTCATGAACACACCGCCAACGGGATTAGCCAAATGATTCACTGACTGCCATCATCTTTGTACAGTAGAAGCGCATGCACAGTTTTAATGTGACCGTCACTATCTGTCTGCACAAAGATGGCGGACGTCTGATTTACTGCGCCTTCATGAATTACACGCAGGTGCAGTGAATCATCTGGCTGATCCCGGCAGCAGATGCGTGACACGTGTACAGGTAGAGTGAGCCGGTCACATTAAAGGGGTTTTCCCACTAACGTAAGTTCATTTAAAAAATTGACTGTGTCTGACCGTGTACGGAGCATACCACAATTCTTGGGCAGGGAAGGAAGCAAAAGACAATACTGACATTACAGCAGGGGATAACAGTGGATTCATTTTGTGAGAAATATTTCAATGACTGTTTTTAATAAAATATTTTATCTGACAAAATGTATCCTCTGCGATCTCCTGCTGTAATGTAAGTATTGTCTTTTGCTTCTTCTCCTGCCTAGGAGCTGTGGTATGCTCCGTACACTGTCAGACACAGTCAATTTTTAAAATGAAATTTCGTTAGTGCCCACTGCTCACACACCTTCTCCAACAGGGCCGTTTTTGATTTTCCTTGTAGTTTTCCACTAGTCTGGGGCCGGTCCTCTACTGCGACCTGGTCCCTCCACCCAACTACGGTCGGTGCGGATTCAGGCCCCCCTTGTGGATTTATCACTACCCATGCCCCTAGGACCCCTTCTTTCTTGCTCAGGAGCTTTTCTCTATTTTCCTTGTTCTCTCTCCTGTCGTGCTGGGATGAGCTCCTCACTGCTCAAGTCCCCAGCTCCAACTTTCTAACTCTCCAACAAACTCCTTCCTTTTGTTTCCATGACAGCTCTACTCGCTCTACCCACACCCTCTACCTAGTTCCCTCCAGGCCTATAGAGGTCTAGTGTTGGATGTTAGTGTGTGGGTACTGGGTAGAGTCCCCTCCTTACCCGAGAGCGGGGTACCATACCTCTGGCTGAGGTGCAGTACCTCTGTGGCAACTGGACCCTCAGGGGTGCCACAGAACACTGTGGTATTTCTGTCAGATGCCTGATCTATCTGTGGGCTACAAATTTGGGCATTTCAGACTTCCATTCCACTGTATTTACTGTCGGTTACTCTAGTTATAAACAGTATTTTGGGGTAAAAAAATAAATAAAAATACAGGTCATATTTTGAGCATTGTGGTATCTCTGTCAGACACCTGATCTATCTGTGGGCTACAAAATGGGGCATTTCAGGCCTCAATTCCACTGTATTTGCTGTCTGTTACCCTAGTTCTAAACAGTATTTTGGGGTAAAAAAAATAGACCACATATTGAACATTGTGGTTTTTCTGTCAGATAGCTTATCTAACTGTGGGCTACAAATTTGGGCATTTCAGGCTTCCATTCCACTGTATTTGCTGTGTTACTCTAATTCTAAACAGTATTTTAGGGTTAAAAAAATAAAAATACAGGCCACATATTAAATATTGTGGTTTCTCTGTCAGACGCCTGCTCTTTATGGGGGCTACAAATTTGGACATTTCAGGTCTCCATTCCACGGTATTTTCTGTCTGTAATCCTAGTTGTGAACAGTATTTTGGAGGTAAAAAGAAAGAGGTTACATAATGAACATTGTGGTTTCTCTGTCAGTCTCCTGATCTATCTGTGGGCTACAAATGTAGGCATTTCAGGCCTACATTCCATTCTATTTGCTGCCTGTTACCCTAGTTCTAAATAGTATTTTGGAGTAAAAAAAATAAAAATACAGGCCACATATTGAACATTGTGGTTTCTCTGTCAGATGCCTGATGTATCTGTGGGCTAAAAATGTGGGTATTTCAGGCCTATATTCAACTTTTTGGTAGTGTGTTAGCATAATTCTATACAGTATATTTCTGTTAAAAAATAAAAAAACAGGCCACATATTGAACAGTGTGGCACAACTTTCAGACACCTGATCTATCTATTGGCTACAAATTTGGGCATTTCAGCCCTCCATTGCACTGTATTTGCTGTCTGTTACCCTAGTTCTATATAGTGTTTTGGGGTAAAAAATACAAAAATATAGGCCACATATTGAACATTGTGTTATCTGTGTCAGAAGCCTGTGGGCTACAAAATTTGGGCATTTCAGGCCTCCATTCCACTGTATTTGCTGTCTGTTACCCTAGTTCTAAACAGTATTTTGGAGTAAAAAAAAAATAAAAAAGACAAACCGCAAATTGAACATTGTGGTTTCTTTGTCAAATGCCTGATCTATCTGTGGATTGCAAATTTGGGCATTTCAGGCCTCCATTCCACTGTATTTGCTGTCTGTTACCCTAGTTCTAAACAGTATTTTTTGAATAAAAAAAAAACAGGCCACATATTGAACATTGTGGTTTCTCTGTCAAATACCTGATCTATCTGTGGGCTACAAATTTGGGAATTTCAGGCCTACATTCACCTTTCTTTTCCTTTTTTTACCCAAGTTACTGACACCGTTTTGCTGTAAATAATAAATATACAGGCCATATCATTTACAGTGTGGTATCTCTGAAAAAATACTTTTGTTGCTAATTACTATGGCTGCTTCATGACTGTCTCAAATGCACCAACTACTACCACCATCATAATTTTCTGCCTAGAGTCAGTTACTGCGCAGATAGAACGTATTGAGGAGCAGAGGGTGAACGCTTGGGCAGTGTTGTACTCTGTTAGTGGATTACGAAGGCAAAAGCTTCTAGATTAAATCATGACAGGAAGAGCAAGAGCACGAGGCCATGACTCACAATGACATAAGCTTGGTGTTCCTGGGCCGGATTCTGACAATCTATCACCTACTAATACTGAACTTGTTGGGCCAGGACGTCAAAAAGGAGCCCCTGCAGTTTGTAGAACAGAAGCTATATATTTTAACATTTCTGCTGCATTTCAAGATCTGTCTATTGGAGAGCGTGGTGGTCATAGACGTGACTTCCGTGACACCGGTGTTTCCACTAGACAATCCATCCAACATGTAATTGATTCAAAATCTGTTTTTTCTCAAAACTATATTCAGCCATGCACAAACTATGCCAAATTGCTAGCTAGATACCAGTGGGTCTTGTCACAGTACCATGTTGACTACAGTCCACAGATGTTATCTAGATCCCGAATGTCACCCTTACTTTACTAGCATGACGAATTAATTGGAAAAACACGTGGTTTTGATAGAGCTTTTCTTTCCAAATAAACTAAATAAAATCATTAAGGTGGTTAGCTGCACACACAATGGAGAAATAGTAAAGATTAAAATTACATTAAAAAATGATTTAACAATTACTTCACTAACTTGCTTTAACTGTTACAACATGATATTCCGAAGGCTTCTGAAGATGATGAATGTGAAGCAAATAGGTATGAATTATTAGCACCCAAATGATGTTACAGAAGACAGAACAGACAGCCTATCTGTGTGGCAATGATTTACCACCTAAATTTTGAATTATGATACTAGTATCATTTTGTGCATTGGTGTGATCCACAAAGCCACAGTGAAACTGCTCTTCATGTAATGTACAATTTGCACTCAAAAATTGGATAACATGCCTTTTATGAAGCTTGCATTAAATGACTGATTGAACTGTTTTTTAAGGGGGAAGACCAGGCTGCGGGTACCTGTGCTGCATCGGGTCTGGAACTGTCGAGGCTGCGCCCCTGTTTCCCGGGGGAAGGCATAGGGGATCAGACATGTCCCATGACACAGGAAGAGGTGGCATCTTTAAACAGGGAACCTGGGTGGAAGCTGAGTGACAAAGCGTGCACAGCAGGAGTGAGTCCCCCGCTGTCAGCGTGGGAACAGCAAGGGGAGCAGCGCAATATGCACCCAAACCGCTAGCGCTGTGATGGACTGTAGCAGACAGACCTGGTGACCTAGAGGCAGGAGGCAAAGCTAAGATAAAGAGGGCAGGACAGCAGAGAAATTTTGCGTGGACAAGCAGCACGTAGTGGGCTGAACAGTGTGCTTCGTCCTTAGATCGCTGGCACTGCAAAGGACTGTTCCCGTTGGCTTTAGACGAATACAGTGATACTGCCAGAGAGTGAGGTGCCGTGCGCTCCGTGACCGTGAGTACAGTGCACGTGCAGAGTAGAAAGAGCCAGTCAATGCCCCATGTCCAGCTTGGATAACCAATAATTATAAGGCACAGAGGAATCTCGTAGGACGTTGGTATGGTCAGCAAGGTACTCCCTCAACATTTTCCAAAACTTTGCACTCCTTGTGAGAGTACCACACGTTTCATGGCCAGGGTGATCGGAGGGTCTTAGAAAACTCTCCCAGAAATTTTATTGTGTTCCACTGCCTCTGCTGGATAGGAGTTGTTTCTCTCTTACACCTGTCCTCCTTGGTTGGATAACGAACTGTGACCTCTGCTGCCGGCGTTTTCAGATGGTTTTTTTTAATAATTCTGCAAGAAGGACCCTCTAGTACTCCAACATTTTAGCACTATCTACATCTGGAATAAGAGATATAAAGTTCTCCTTGTAGCGTGGCTCTAGAAATTTCAACAATCAGTATTGCCTCTGCCTGAAAAATTTGGAAAACGCGAGGGTCACGGGAAAGGTAGTGTAACATAAACTGATCTATGTGTGGTAGACTGCTAACAGGGAAGACTTCTGTGTCCTCACCAAGAGGACCACAGACCATGCTCTCCACCTCCTTCTCCTCCTCCTCCCTGTCCTCAGGCCATCCACGCTGAACAGATGGTCTGACAGTTGTGCTTTTAGTACCATGTATAGCACATGAAACCAGCTCCTGTTCTTCCTCCTCCTCTTCCTCATTATCACCCAATCCACAAAGTGATGTGATGAGGCTGGGCTGTCTGTAATCACCCTGCATGGTTCCTAGCTCTGTCTCATCATGCTCCGCAAGCAATGCATCCTCTTTGCTTTTAAGCAGAGAGCGTTTAACGCTCTATTAATTGGCCTCCCCCTCCCTCAACTTTTCCCTCTCCAGTCCATCCTTAATGCAGCAGCCAGGGTTGTTCATCTGGCTAATCATTACTCGGACGCTCTTCGCAAGTCCTTTTGTGATGCCCCAGGGACCTGGTTGTCACAGTGGCATTGCTTTCCTCATGGGGAGAGTGATGTCATGCTTGGAAGCGATGAAAGACCTCTTTTATCAGGTAATCACATACACACAACATGTTCATACTCCAGGCCAGAAGGGGGAGCTCTAAACTCGGATTAAGAGGAAGTTCCCTAATATTTTCTGGCTGGAGGGGAAAATAGTGAGCAGTCTGTCAGAAGACAGAGATGAGAGCAGTCGGACAAGGAGTGTCAGAAAGACTGAAGGGACCATCTAACCAGAGTCGCTACAGCTCCTGGAGAAAGAGAACTGAGAAGGAAAGGACAGTTTGTGGAAAGTATGCAGGAGAGCAGAGCACAGGAGAGTGATACAAGGGGAGCTTAGCAGCGATTTGGTTACCTCCCTGGCTGAGAGCAGATTCCGGTAGCCGGACGATCGAGGCTATGTCGGACTTTAGGAGGCACAGCAGAAACTGGCAGCACAGCTAGATTATAAATCATCTGTTCGCCTTTACACCCAGGAGGCACAGTGACACATAGAGCCCGGGTCGTGATGGAGACCATATAAAAAGGCTCGAGTCACCTGTCATATGGGATTGTGTCCTAACCTATATGGGGGACAGAGAGGAACTGTGAGGACCTTTTCAGACGCCATAGGCAGTAAGGGACTACAACACCACCACGCTTTGAGGAAGGCTTTCATCTCCACCTGGTAAAGGGGACTCTGGATTAGTTTCAAAGCCGGATGGACCCTGTCTGTACCTGTAATATGGTGCTCTGGACTGCGGTTGCCTGAAGTTACAGTAAACCAGGCAAAGAGACTGCAAACCTGTGTCCTCCATTCTTACTGCACCACTCACTATCTCCAGCTACACAACGGGAGCCCTGGGAACCCAACTTCACCTGTGTGAAGTTATACCATCTAGCTGCCATAACATCACCCTAGAGTACCCACTGACCAAACATCACAGGAGGCATCATGAACACAAACTTTATTCACCAAACCCTTAAAAGACCTTACCCTTTAATTGGGCGCCCAGGGCCATGGACTGGGTCGCAGCCACCGTGACATCCCCTCGGTACTCGGTACGGACCCGGTACCGAGTACCCCATGGCCCTGGCGGGCGACTCACTTACACTGACTGCCCATTCATTATAGGATACAATTTAAAGTACTTGTTCTCACCCACAAAGCTCTCCACAGTGCGGCACTCCCTCACATCTCCTCCCTCATTTCTATCTATCATCCTAGCCGATCACTGCAATCTGCAAACCGCTTTCGACTTACCTCTGCATTAATCCTTACCTCACTCTCCCAACTTAAAGACTTTTCCCTCGTTGCAACAATCATATGGAATGCTGTACCGCAAGAAATTTGCACCAGCCCCAACTTGCAGTTTTAGGCACTCCCTCAAAACACATTTGTTCAGAGCAGCCTATCACGTTCCCTAATCCAAGTCATTTTATGTGTGTGTGTGTGTGTGTGTAGCCCATTCACTATCTCTATGTACCCCCCACTCCTTGAATATGGCTGGACCATCAATGTAAATACATCATTGCAAATACACACCTGTACTTTATACCTCCCCCACCTCATTGTAGATTATAAGCTCTCACAAAAAGGGGCATTTTATTTTGCTTTAATTATTGTATTATTGTTAACGTTGTTACTTATGACTGTACTGTTTGAAACTTTTAAACTGTAAAGTGCTGTAGAATATGTTGGCTCTATATAAATAACGATTATTATTATTATAATTATTAGAACACAGAGAAACGGAATGGTGACACTAATTATGGCGTGTCCACCGCTCACCATGTTGGTGGAGTCCTCAAAGTTTTGGAGGATGGTACATATGTCTGACATCCATGTCCACTCCTGAGGTCTTATATGTGTAGTCTGAACTGAATACCGCCGCCCTTGTTGATGTTGGTAGTCAACAACTGCCCTCTTTTACTCACAAATAGTGTTGAGCATTCCGATACCGCAAGTATCGGGTATCGGCCGATATTTGTGGTATCGGAATTCCGAGACCGAGTTCCGATACTTTCAGTATATCGGATACTGGAATCGGAAGTTCCCGTAATTCTAAGAGCCCGAATTCAGCCAATGAGGAATGATTAGAAGTGTGGGCACATCCTGTTCTGCATGGTAGGCATGTAACTACTGGCATGGCTGTGATTGGCTGCTGAAATGATGTCATGATGCACTATAAAAGTCGCCGCCGCCATTTTGGGCTCACTCTGCTGTGAATTCAGTTAGGGAGAGGACGCTGTGTTCTGACTGAGGGCAAGTTTAGAGATAGCGATTTGCTTCATTGTGCTTTACCCAGGCTAATTTAGCAACCGCTGTGTGAGAATCTTGCTTTTGCCTTGCAGCGCTGGTCCCAGCTGTCTGCAAGGTCCCTATGTGTGTGAGTGCAGCTCACTCTGTAGTCTGTCCGCAGCCACCGCTGGTTGTAGTCAGCTCAGGGTGCGTCACTGCCTCATAATGTTCAGTCCATTGTCCTTTTTTGCAATTAGTGCAGCCTGCTGCACACTTTTTCAAATTTATCCTATTAGTGGCTTTCCCTCCGTATCCTGCTAGATTGTGGAAAACCACTATGTAGGATTACATAGAGGAGCTTGATTTGGCCTTGCAGCGCCGTTCACGGCTGTCTGCACGGTCTGTGTGTGAGTGCAGCTTACTCTGTAGTCTGTTCTGCAAAAAAAAAAAAATAATAAAAGTTCACCAAACACACCACTTTACAGTTGTGTAGGCCACATAAGCTCATATGAAAGTCAAGTCCACACTTTAGAAAATTAATGTTTCTCATACCTGTTAGGAGCTGTCCAGGAATAAGCAAACTTAGCCCTTAGTACTTTTCTGCCTATCTTTATCAGTCTACCAAGATGAAGAATGCAGGGAGTAAGGCACGTGGGCATGGAGCAGGGAGAGGATGTGGGGATTCTGTGCCTGCTGCGGGCACCGGTGACTCATCATCACCCAGTTTCAGCAGGGAAAAGTCCATCACGCGCAGCTTTGTAGGAGATCGCCGTAACCCGCTGCTGCGGGAAGAACAAATTGAAGCCGTTGTTGGATGGATGGCAGCTAACGCATCGACTTCAATTAGTGTCACATCCTCTCAGGCACAGAGCACTGGAGAGCACCCATCTGTCTCTTCACCACCTGCCAAATTGGCCAGGCAGTCATAGAGCCCAGGGCAGGAGCCATCTCTACTTCTGTTCTCTGAATCTCTTGGCTTGGAAAGAGGGGGCCAGCCAAGCAGCATTAGAGAAATGGAAGAAGAGTCAGTATGCAGTGATGCGCAACAGCTTTATCTCTCTGATTCTGAAGAGGCAGGTGGGCCAGTACCTCCGGTCAGCACACCTCAGTACGCATCTGATGATGAGACTCAGGTGCCACTTTCTGGTGCGTACTGTGCTGCCAAGACTACCCAGGAGAAGCAGTTGGTGGCAGAGGGTAGTGGAGATGATGAGGTCCTTGAACCTTCGTGACGTGAGGTACAGGAAGGTGGTGGGAGCAGCTCTGAGGAAGAGATTCCCCGAACGGCCCAAAGAGGGAGAGGGAGGGGGAAGACTGCGGTGCCTGTAGCCTCCACTTTGGCACCCATTCGGAGCATGGCTCTTCCAAAAGCAAAAACGGGTGCTGCCAAGACTTGCAGTGCCGGGTCCTTTTTTGACACAGTTGCAGATGGCATTTGCTTAGTCAAATGCAAGGTGTGTCATCAGAAAGTCAAAAGAGGGAAAAGTGACAGCAACCTCAATACCACAAATATTTGGAAACATGTGCGGACCAAGCACGCGGTGGAGTTACAAAAACACACTGAAGACCTAGGCCAACCTACAGCGGCACCTACCACCTCTTCAGCTCGTGTTGTTGCCTCTTCCTCCAGCTCACACACACAGCTGTTTCGGCTTCCTCACAGGATGGCCATGGAAGAACCTCTGGCACTGTTGTCCAGAGACTCAGTGTAATTCCACCCACATCACCATGTTCCCAGTCATCCTCACACTCCCAGCCCTCTCTACAGCCATCGGTAGCACAGGCATGGGAGAAAAGGTGGCTATTCTCTGCAAACTACCAGCGAGCACAGGCTCTGAATGCTGGCATTACAAAACTACTGTCCCTTGAAATGCTGTCATTCAGGCTGGTGAAGACTGACACCTTCCGTATCTTGATGGCATTGGCAGTCCCACAATACAATGTGCCCAGCTGCTTTTATTTCAGCAGGCAAGTCGTCCTTGCCCTGCAAAAGCATGTGGAGGGACAAATAAAACACGTGCTACTGAACGCCATCAGTAGCAAGGTCCACCTCACCACCGATACGTGGACCTTTTACCATGGACAGGGGCGATACCTTTCCCCCACTGCCCATTGGGTTAATGTTGTGGAGCCGGGTACAGATCGTGCGAGTGGCGCAGTTCTGCCAACTCTAAGGATTGCAGGAATCCAGTCTGAACACATTGCCTACTCCTCATACTCCAGTTCCTAAAAAACATTGCTGCAGGAGCCGTCACGGTCTACCTCCACCTTGACCCGTGAACGCTTACCTGTTACGACCGATATGAGCACAACCATGGCCAAACGTCAACAGGCCGTACTGAAATTAATTTCTTTGGGGAATAAAAGCCACACAGCGCAGGAGCTCTGGAATGCCATCAAGCAGGAAAGCGACGTGTGGTTTGTGCCAGCGAATCTCCAGCCAGGCATGGTAGTGTGTGACAATGGCCGAAATCTGATGGCAGCTCTGGCCCTAGGCAACCTCACTCACATCCCATGTCAGGCACATGTGCTCAACTTGGTCATGCAGAGTTTTTTGAGGGACTCACTTGCGGCGTTCCAGCAAGGCAAGATCACGCATTGCAGCTCTGCAGCGCCGATTCTGCCTTCCAGAACATCACATCATATGTGACCTTCCCACCAGGTGGAATTCCACATTACGTATGTTGGAGCGGTTGTGTGAGCAGCAAGCAGTAATGGAGTACCAGCTGCATCAGGCGCAAAGAAGTCGCACTGCGCGCCATTCAGACTTCACAACCACTGAGTGGGCCACTATGAAGGACATCTGCCAGGTTTTGCGTGCCTTTGATGATTCCACGCGTATGGTGAGTGCAGATGATGCACTAGTCAGCATGACTGTCCCCCTTATCTGCCTGCTTGAAAGAACACTGCAAGCGCTAAGGGATGATGTTGTGGAAGAGGTGGAGGATGAGGAGTCACCAATTCCATCTGCTTCTGGACAGTCAGCGCAACATGGGTCCTCACAAAGGCCTAGGCAGGGGACACTTTGCGGAGGATGAGGAGGAGTCAATGGAGGAGGAAGACATTGGTCCAGAGGAGGGAGTTACACAATTCTCAAGTAGTCAGTGTGTAGAGTGAGGGTAGGGTGATGCAGAGCAGGCAGAGATCACGCCTCAAGCAGGGGACAGTGTTTCTTGGCCAGTTGGCAGTCTGCAGCACATGGTTGATTCCATGCTTCAGTGCCTGAGAAACGACCGCCGCATCGCCCACATTCTCAACACAGCTGATTATTGGGTGTAAACCCTCCTAGATCCGCGCTACCTGGACAACTTACAAACCCTCATAACACCGTTGAACCGGGAGTGTAAAATGCGGGAGTACCAAGACACACTGGTGCATTCCATCATCTTCTCCTGTCCAACTGAGAGCAGTGCTGCTAATGCTTTACTAAGCAGCTCAGTGCGTCGAGGCAGTGTAGGAAGGTCAGCACAAACAGGGAGCAGAAGCAGTGCCTGAGCACAAGGTGAGACCAGTATGGCCCAACTGTGGCAAACTTTTGTGTGCCCGCCACAAATGTCTACACCATCACAGACGGCTCCAGTCAGCAGGAGGCAACGTTTCCGTCAGATGGTGACAGACTACATGGCTTGCCCTCTCAGTGTACTCCCAGACGGCTCTTCCCCCTTCAAGTTTTGGGTCTCTAAGCTGGATACATGGCCAGAGCTTAGCCAGTATGCTTTGGAGGTGCTGGCTTGCCCTGCTGCTAGTGTATTATCTGAACACGTCTTTAGTGCCGCATGTGGCGTACTAACAGACCGTCGCATGCGACTATCCTCTGATAGCATTGACCGGCTTACTTTTCTGAAAATCAACAAGGCCTGGATCTCGCAGGAATTTGCAACTCCTCTTCCAGATTAAAAAATTGGTTGGCTACAGTATCCAGGTCTCCTGTTGCATTCATGTTTCTACCACCTGAACTGTAATCCCTGGGCTCCAACACCAACAGTTGCTGCTCAGAAGTGCCATCTGCACAGTCAGAACACATGACTCAGTGTTATTGGGTTTCAGTATCGTCAGCTGATCCCCAGCTGTGTATCCGGCAATGTGTCCTGCTACCTTCATGCTGACACTACATCTGAAATTTAAGGCAACCTGTCCCCCCCAGGCATTTGTTACTGAAAGAGCCACCTTGTGCAGCAGTAATGCTGCCCAAGGAAAAGGTGGCTCTTTTATTTATGCTCCTTGCACACGCTGAACTTAACACTTATAAAATATGTCCCCTCACACCGTGAAAACGGCCTGGAGGTGGAACTTTCATTCCTAATGAGACGCAACGCTGCCGTCATTCCTACCCCCTTGGCGCCAGGCACCGCCTCCTCAGCGTTTTTTTAATCTGTCCCGTAGCCTGCGCTGTTATGTCCAACCTTGCCCATGCGCAGTTAGCGCTGCCTGTCTTCTGACATCATTTGGTGTCAGGCGGACTGTGCCTGTGTGGCCGCGCTGCCCGAGATCCCGCCTCACAGTCTCTTCTGATTTAATCACACTGCGGGCCTGGGATTCATGGGCATGTGCAGTGCATATCTTCACCTCAGGCTCTCTCTCATTTCCCTCCACCTTCTTCAGACTGTGCGCCGTCAGCTGATCCCTAATAGCATGCCACGGCCATGACGCCACAGAGTCTGAAGAAGCCGGAAGGAGGTGAGAGGCGAAGATATGCAAAAAGAGCCACCTTTTCCCTTTGCAGCATTACTGTTACATAAGGTGGCTCTTTCAACTTCCCTTTCAACTTGCTACAATTAGGCCTCGGCCTACACTCTGCTTCTCCTGCTTTCCCTGGGCTTCAACAACGCCAGTTGTTGCCTGGAAGTGCTGTCTGCACAGTCAACAGTTGCTCCTCTGTTATTGGGATTCAGTAGCACCAGCTGGTCCCCTGTTATGATACAGTGGTCTAGGAGCAACATGGATCGAGCTCTGAAGGAAGTGGTAACTGTACTGACCGCAGTCCCTAAGCTCAACACAACACTAGAAGTAGCCGTGGAATGCTCCTAACTCTCCCTAGGCATCTCGTCACAGCCTAAGAGCTAACTACCCCTAAAGATAGAAGCAGGAAAGCTATCTTGCCTCAGAGAAAATCCCCAAAGGATAGATTAGCCCCCCACAAATAATGACTGTGAGTGGAGAGGGAAAAGACATACACAGAATGAAACCAGGATGAGCACAGGAGGCCAGTCTAACTAAATAGATAGGACAGGATGGAATACTGTGCGGTCAGTATAAAACACAACAAAAATCCACGCAGAGTTTACAAAAAATCTCCACACCTGACTAAAGGTGTGGAGGGAAAATCTGCCTCCCAGAGCTTCCAGCAAGACAGAATTAATTCACACTGATAAGCTGGACAAACATAGAAAGCACAGAATGGATAAGTCCACAATCTATGGACAGAAAAGGGCAAGCAAAAACTTAGCTTAGCTGAACTGGTCAGGATAACAGGGAACTCCAAAGAGATGTGAATCCAACCAGGAACCATTTACAAGTGGCACAGGCTGAAGATAGAGCCAGACCTAAATAGCCGAGCAGAAGAGACGATAAGTGGAGGCAGCTGATGACAGCTAACTCCAAGGAGCACCCATACCACTAGAAACCACAAGAGGGAGCCCAAGAGCAGAACTCACAAAAGTGCCACTTACAACCACCGGAGGGAGCCCAAGAGCGGAATTCACAACAGTCCCCTGCTGTGTGTGCGGCAAAAACTAAAGTCTGCTCCTCTTGCTTTCCCTGGGCTTCAACACCACCATTTGTTGCCTGGACGTGCTGTCTGCACAGTCAACACTTGCTGCCGTGCTATTGGAATTCAGTAACGCCAGCTGCTCTCCTGCTGTGTGTGCGGCAAAAACTAAAGTCTGCTCCTCCTGCTTTCCCTGGGCTTCATCACCGCCAGTTGTTGACCGGAAGTGCTGTCTGCACAGAGAAAAACACTTGCTCCTGTGTTAGTGGGGTTCAGTAATGCCAGCTGTTCCCATGCTGTATAGCCGGCAACGTGTCCTGCGACCACCATGCAGACACAACAACAGACATTAAACTGCCTCCAGTGCAGGCCTCGGCCTACACTCTGCCCCTCCTGGATTCCCTGGGCTCCAATACCACCAGTTGGTGGTCAGAAGTGCTGGCTGTGCAGAGAAAAACACTCGCCACTGTGTCAGGGGGGTTCAGTAACGCCAGCAGTTTCCCTGCTGTGTAGCCAGCAACGTGTCCTGCGACCGCCACGCAGACACAACAACAGGCATTAATCTGCCTCCAGTGCAGGCCTCGGCCTACACTCTGCTCCTCCTGGATTCCCTGGGCTCCAATACCACTAGTTGTTGCTCGGAAGTGCTGGCTGCACAGAAAAAAACACTCGCCACTGTGTCAGTGGGGTTCAGTAACGTCAGCTGTTCCCCTGCTGTATAGCCAGCAATGTGTCCTGCGACCGCCACGCAGACACAACAAATATTAAACTGCCTCCAGTGCAGGCCTCGGCCTACACTCTGCTCCTCCTGGATTCCCTGGGCTTAAATACTGCCAGTTGGTGCTTGAAAGTGCTGGCTGCACAGAGAAAAACACTCGCCACTGTGTCAGTGGGGTTCAGTAATGCCAGCTGTTCCACTGCTGTGTAGCCGGCAACGTGTCCTGTGACCGCCATGCAGACACAACAACAGACATTTAACTGCCTCCAGTGCAGGCCTCGGCCCACACTCTTCTCCTCCTGGATTCCCTGGGCTCCAATACCACCAGTTGGTGCTCGGAAGTGCTGGCTGCACAGTGAAAAACACTCGCCTCTGTGTCAGTGGGGTTCAGTAACGCCAGCTGTTCCCCTGCTGTGTAGCCAGCAAAGTGTCCTGCAACCACCACGCTGACACAACAACAGATATTAAAGGGAACCTGTCCCCCCCAAGGCATTTGTAACTAAAAGAACCACCTTTTGCGGCACTAATGCTGGACAAGGAAAAGGTGCCTCTTTTCATTATGCTCCTTGAACACGCTGAAGTTAATACTTATAAAATGCATCCCCTCATACCCTGAAACCGTCCCGAAGGCTGGACTTTCCTTCTTAATGAGATGCAGCACAGCTGTCATTCACACCCCCTTGGCGCCATGCGCCGCCTCCTCAGCATTGTTTGAATCTGTCCCGGAGCCTGCGCAGTTAGCACTTCCCGTCTTCAGACATCATTTGTTGTCAGGCTGGCTGCGCCAGTGCCGCCACCCTACCCGAGATCACGCCCCGCCATGTTTTCAGATTTATTGACAGTCTTAAGAAGGCGGAAGGAGATGAGTGAGAGGTGAAGATATGCACTGCGGATGCCCATGAATACCAGGCCCGCAGTGTCTTCAGATTTATTCACACTGTGGGCCTGTGATTCATGGGCATGCGCAGTGCATTTATTCACCTCACGCTAACCTCCTTCCGCCTTCTTCTGACCGTACCGCGTCACGGCCGTGGCATGCAATTTGGGATCAGCTTTTACTTCACAGTCTGAAGAAGGCAGAAGGAGATGAGTGAGAGGCGAAGATATGCACTGCGGATGCCCATGAATCCCAGGCCCGCAGTGTGAATAAATCAGAAGATCCCGGCGGGGCGGGATCTCTGGTAGGGTAGTCGCACAAGCTCAGCCAGCCTGACAACAAATGATGTCTGAAGATGGGCAGCGCTAACTGCGCATAGCCAAGGGATAACATAACAGCGCAGGCTCCGGGACAGATTCAAACAATGCTGAGGAGGCGGTACATGGCACCAAGGGGGTGTGAATGACAGCTGTGCTGTGTCTCATTAAGAAGGAAAGTCCCGCATCTGGGACGGTTTCAGGGTATGAGGGGACATATTTTATAAGTGTTAACTTCAGCGTGTACAAGGAGCATAATGAAAAGAGGCACCTTTTCCTTGTGCAGCATTACTGCCGCAAAAGGAGGCTTTTTTAGTTGCAAACACCTTTGGGGGTTAAAGGTTCCCTTTCAACTGGCTCCAATTAGGCCCCAGCCTATACTCTGCTTCTCCTGGATTCCCTGGGCTCCAACACCGCCAGTTGCTGCTCAGAAGTGTCTTTGTCACGGGTAGTCCCTCCTGCCCATCCTGGTTCCAGTACAGTCAGCTGGTTCCGAGCAGAGCCTTTGGCTTAGGTGCCTCCTTCTGGGTATCCGAGTTCCACCAACGTCAGGTTGGTAGTGCTTTCTGGCATGGGTACCTCCTGCTTAGTAATCGGGTTCCAGTAACGTCAACTGGCCTTCGGTAGTTCCATTGGCTCTTGTACCTTCGGCTAGCCATCCGGGTTCCAGTAGCATCAGCTGGTTCTCAGCAGGGTCTTTTGCTCTTGTACCTTCTGCTCCCCAACCTTGTTCCAGTACCATCAGCTGGTTCCGGGCAGAGCCTTTGGCTTAGGTGCCTCCTTCTGGGTATCCGAGTTCCATCAACGTCAGGTGGTCCTTGGTAGTGCTTTCTGGCATGGGTACCTCCTGCTTAGTAACCGGGTTCCAGTAACGTCTGCTGGTGCTCGGTAGTTCCATTGGCTCTTGTACCTTCGGCTAGCCATCCGGGTTCCAGTACCGTCAGCTGGTTCTTGGCAGTTTCTTTTGCTCTTGTACCTTCCGCTATATTTCCAAGTTCAAGACCCTAAAGATGACGACCCTGAAGACCGAGAAGCAGAAGAACAAGAAGCTGCAGAACAAAAAGCAGATGAACATTAAGCATAAGCCTAAAAATCAGAGAAAAAGATATTATCTAAATTATAAGCAGAAGAAGACTAAGCAGTGTATGGGGGTGAGTCCGTTCCTCCTCGTGGTGCCCCTGGATAAAACCTGCTGCTGCAGGCCAAACTGAACGCGGACAAATCCTGTTGTAAATCTTTTGTGACAGGCAGAACAGAAGGTGTAATCTTCAAACTTTTATAGATAACAACTACAGGAAGGCCTGGCTGTCACAAATAAGAATATGATGAAGAAGAAGAAGATGAAGAAGTTGATTATGAAGAAGAATAATAGTTGAATAAAAAGAATATGAAGAATGTAAAAAAAAAATAATACGAAGAAGGTGAAGAAGATGAATAAGGTGAAGGAGAAGTTGATGGAAAAGATGATGCTGCTGAGGATGATGAAGAAGAAAGTGTGGGAGAAGTTTATTATTATTATTATTATACATTTTTATAGCGCCATTTATTCCATGGCGCTTTACATGTGAATACGGGGCAAATATAAGTTAAAAGAAGTTAAAAAGAAGTAAACCCAAAAGAAAAGAACAACGGCCTATCTGTATGACGCTCCCAAAACAAGCCATAGAAATCCAACATGTACCAAATACGGAAGCACTAGTCATAAATATAATCCAAAAAATAGCTTTATTAAGGATAACAAATTTATCCACAAATGGTAAAAAATAGTATTAAAAAATGGAGATGCACATGCAACATCACAGCAGGTACAGAAACAGTATCACATCTATTGGTGAGTCTCAATATAAGTATACATAGAGAATATAGAGTTATTACACATACCATCCAAAATAAATACAAAAAGTTGAACTGAATGATATATATAGGCTATATCAACATCTCATCTACATCTGCAAATGAGGCCAGAACAATATAACATAGTAACATAGTTAGTAAGGCCGAAAAAAGACATTTGTCCATCCAGTTCAGCCTATATTCCATCATAATAAATCCCCAGATCTACGTCCTTCTACAGAACCTAATTGTATGATACAATATTGTTCTGCTCCAGGAAGACATCCAGGCCTCTCTTGAACCCCTCGACTGAGTTCGCCATCACCACCTCCTCAGGCAAGCAATTCCAGATTCTCACTGCCCTAACAGTAAAGAATCCTCTTCTATGTTGGTGGAAAAACCTTCTCTCCTCCAGACGCAAAGAATGCCCCCTTGTGCCCGTCACCTTCCTTGGTATAAACAGATCCTCAGCGAGATATTTGTATTGTCCCCTTATATACTTATACATGGTTATTAGATCGCCCCTCAGTCGTCTTTTTTCTAGACTAAATAATCCTAATTTCGCTAATCTATCTGGGTATTGTAGTTCTCCCATCCCCTTTATTAATTTTGTTGCCCTCCTTTGTACTCTCTCTAGTTCCATTATATCCTTCCTGAGCACCGGTGCCCAAAACTGGACACAGTACTCCATGTGCGGTCTAACTAGGGATTTGTACAGAGGCAGTATAATGCTCTCATCATGTGTATCCAGACCTCTTTTAATGCACCCCATGATCCTGTTTGCCTTGGCAGCTGCTGCCTGGCACTGGCTGCTCCAGGTAAGTTTATCATTAACTAGGATCCCCAAGTCCTTCTCCCTGTCAGATTTACCCAGTGGTTTCCCATTCAGTGTGTAATGGTGACATTGATTCCTTCTTCCCATGTGTATAACCTTACATTTATCATTGTTAAACCTCATCTGCCACCTTTCAGCCCAAGTTTCCAACTTATCCAGATCCATCTGTAGCAGAATACTATCTTCTCTTGTATTAACTGCTTTACATAGTTTTGTATCATCTGCAAATATCGATATTTTACTGTGTAAACCTTCTACCAGATCATTAATGAATATGTTGAAGAGAACAGGTCCCAATACTGACCCCTGCGGTACCCCACTGGTCACAGCGACCCAGTTAGAGACTATACCATTTATAACCACCCTCTGCTTTCTATCACTAAGCCAGTTACTAACCCATTTACACACAATTTCCCCCAGACCAAGCATTCTCATTTTGTGTACCAACCTCTTGTGCGGCACGGTATCAAACGCTTTGGAAAAATCGAGATATACCGCGTCCAATGACTCACCGTGGTCCAGTCTATAGCTTACCTCTTCATAAAAACTGATTAGATTGGTTTGACAGGAGCGATTTCTCATAAACCCATGCTGATATGGAGTTAAACAGTTATTCTCATTGAGATAATCCAGAATAACATCCCTCAGAAACCCTTCAAATATTTTACCAACAATAGAGGTTAGACTTACTGGCCTATAATTTCCAGGTTCACTTTTAGAGCCCTTTTTGAATATTGGCACCACATTTGCTATGCGCCAATCCTGCGGAACAGACCCTGTCGCTATAGAGTCCCTAAAAATAAGAAATAATGGTTTATCTATTACATTACTTAGTTCTCTTAGTACTCGTGGGTGTATGCCATCCGGACCCGGAGATTTATCTATTTTAATCTTATTTAGCCGGTTTCGCACCTCTTCTTGGGTTAGATTGGTGACCCTTAATATAGGGTTTTCATTGTTTCTTGGGATTTCACCTAGCATTTCATTTTCCACCGTGAATACCGTGGAGAAGAAGGTGTTTAATATGTTAGCTTTTTCCTCATCATCTACAACCATTCTTTCCTCACTATTTTTTAAGGGGCCTACATTTTCAGTTTTTATTCTTTTACTATTGATATAGTTGAAGAACAGTTTGGGATTAGTTTTACTCTCCTTAGCAATGTGCTTCTCTGTTTCCTTTTTGGCAGCTTTAATTAGTTTTTTAGATAAAGTATTTTTCTCACTATAGTTTTTTAGAGCTTCAATGGTGCCATCCTGCTTTAGTAGTGCAAATGCTTTCTTTTTACTGTTAATTGCCTGTCTTACTTATTTGTTTAGCCACATTGGGTTTTTCCTATTTCTAGTCCTTTTATTCCCACAAGGTATAAACCGCTTACACTGCCTATTTAGGATGTTCTTAAACATTTCCCATTTATTATCTGTATTATTAGTTCTGAGGATATTGTCCCAGTCTACCAGATTAAGGGCATCTCTAAGCTGGTCAAACTTTGCCTTCCTAAAGTTCAGTGTTTTTGTGACTCCCTGACAAGTCCCACTAGTGAAAGACAGGTGAAACTGTACAATATTGTGGTCGCTATTTCCTAGATGCCCGACCACCTGCAGATTTGTTAGGCAATGCTGTGCCTAATCACATTATATGCCAGTGCACACAGATGAAGTTCTCATAGAGCCCTATCAGGTCTGTCTCTCAAGTGTTAGCCCAATGCTGGTAGTCAATCAGTGCTGCCGCACACACAATACACATTTAAGCCCATCTCTATGTTATATATAAGTAAAATAAGGGTGATACGTGACCTGCACACGCTGTGAAGAGCCCCAACGCGCGTTTCGCGTTAGCTTCGTCCGGGGGTTGCTGTTGTAGGTGTTAAGATGTGGGGTTTATATAGTTCTGCCTACATTGGTGGGGGCGGCGTGGTAATGGCGCTCGCTTCCCTGTGCCGAGTCCCAGCGCATGCGAAGGTCGGCGTCCTCGTCACTGTTCCACTTCCCCGTCTGACGCATCAAGACGGGGGGTGGAGCCAGCAACGTACCAGACGCGTTGCCACAGCAGCGCGAGGAAACAGCCCAGAGGCGGAGCGCACTCACCGCTCTGTGGTGTGCTGATGGTAATAATGAAAAGACTGTGCGAATAGTATTAAGGGGCAAGTGTGAATAGGAGGGGATATCTAGATAAATGCAAGATACCTTACAAAGTGCATAGTGGGGCTGAATGTAACATACCAAGCTGATAAGTGCATAGTTGGTGTGTCTGCTGCAGGTCGCATATCACCCAGACGCAACAGATACGCAGTAGTATGTACAGAGACAGCCTGAACTTAATAAACATAAAAAATAATAATAATAAATGTTACTTCAAAGGAATACCTGTGCAAATTGTTCCTATTGCTTATGAAATATATCATTTAGCGACAGGAATGTTTATAAAGATCAAATGCAGATGTACATAGGATCCAATATGTTGGGCCCACTGATGTGAAATGTAAATTTCACATATATCAACATAGATGTGGCATATATTAAATGACCTCAAATATAGTGTCCCCATAATCTAATTATTCTCCTGTGTGACTTGTTCATAATGCTTATAGTATATACCATTATCTATAAAATATTTATAAAAAGTACATAAAGTGCACATGTGCTAAGATCCAATATATGGAACCCATTAATATTACTAAAAAATATAACCATGTACGATAGGTTACACATATAACAGTATAGTGACAACATATACTAAGTGATATAGGAATATGGTGTTCCCCTCGTCTTTTAATTATTCAGTGATGCAAATCTTCTCATTTCTTCTTCCTCGTATACAGCAAGATGTGGATATCATACTCCTTCTCCAGTCCGAACAGTCCCTCCAACAGAGGTGCCACCGATCAAACCACCAACCAGGTACTCATCCATAAAGGAATATCTATATATAAACTAAGAAAGAATGTTATTAAAATCCAAGCTAAAATACTAAAGGCAGTGAATAACGAATAGAACAAAACAAAAACACACACATAAATAGGTACCTAAAGAAAAGGGGCAAAACTAAGCTTCTCATTTAAGCCTTTTGGGTAAACACAATCAATCTTCTTTATCCATCTGGTCTCTAACTGTGCTAAGATTTTCTTCCAGTTCCCACCTCTTTGGTCTATGAATACCTTATCTATACCAGATACTCTCAACAATTTGGCTTCACAATCATGATATTTTTTAAAATGTCTCGCTACTGGCCAGAGCCAGAGTCTTTTAAAAAATATCATGATTGTGAAGCCAAATTGTTGCTCATTTGTCCAGTTTATCAGTATGGATCTATTTAGCTAAACTGGAAGCTCTGGGCAGCAGAGTTTGCCCTCCACACCTTTAGTTAGGTGTGGAGATTTTTGCATTTCTCTGCGGTGGACTTTTTCTAGTTTTTTCTACTGACCGCACAGAGCTCTTTTCTGTACTTTCCTTTTTAGCTAGAAGTGGCCTCCTGTGCTCAATCTTGTTTCATACTACGTATGTCATTTCATTCTCCTCTCACAGTCATTACATGTGGGGGGCTGTCTTTCCTTTGGGGATTTTCTCTGAGGCAAGATAGTTTTCCTGCTTCTATCTTTAGGGGAAGTTAGCTCTTAGGCTGTGACGAGTTGCCTAGGGAGCGTTAGGAGCAATCCACGGCTACTTCTAGTTGTGTGTTGAGCTTAGGGTCTGCGGTCAGTATAGATACCACCTGCTCAGAGCTAGTCTCATGTCGCTCCATAATCACCAGACCATAACACTTATCTATTCTTCCCACAACTGCATACAAGACTTCTCCCGTGCTTCACCCATGCTCTGTATGCCTTGATTTCCGGGAACTAAAAAAAATTACGGTGAGAAATACCTACCCTCTCCCACTCATTCCTGAGCTCTATAATCAATTGTCTGGAGCTAAGTGGTTTTCCAAACTTGATCTCAGGGGAGCATATAAGCTTATCTGCATTCAGGAAGGAAATGAGTGGAAAACAGCATTTCTCACCTCCGAGGATCTGTTTGAAAATTTGGTCATACCCTTCGGTCTTATGAACGTGCCTGCGGTGTTTCAGAACTTCATGAATTAAGTTTTTCCTGATTTTATTGAGTGCTTTATGGTCGTATACCTGGATGATATCCTTGTTTTCTCGACTGACAAGGAATCCCATATTAGTCATTTACGTACTGTTCTTCACAGGTTATGGGGAAATTCTCTGTTCGCTAAACCCGAGAAATGTTTGTTTTGTGTCCAGGAGCTTTCTTTTCTGGGGATCATCCTTTCTGCCAATGGGTTTCTGATGGATCCCGGAAAGGGACAGGCCATTGTTAATTGGATGCAACCCAGAGACCACAAGGGGTTGCAGCGTTTTCTGGGTTTCGCCATTCATCAATGGGCTTTCTCAGGTGGTCAAAGCACTCACTGATATCATTCACAAGGGGACTGATCTCAAGGTTTGGTCAGCCTTGGTGGTTAAGGCATTTTCTACATTAAAGAAGTGTTTTATATCTGCTCCTGTATTGGTTCAGCCTGATCCATCTGAACCGTTCATTGTAGAGCTGGATGCATCTCAACGACCAGTTACTTTGAACAATTTAAAACCATGTGCTATTTTCTCCTGGAAGTTTTCTTCTGCACAGAGGAAATATGATCTTGGTAGCCAGGAGTTATTGGCCATAAAATTGGCTTTTGAAGAATAGAGGCATTTTTTTGGAGGGTGCTGTTCATCGGATCACGGTGATTACCGACCACAAGAACTTATCTTAAATTGAATCTGCCAAATGGTTAACTCCTAGACAGGCTAGGTGGTAGCTTTTTTTCTCATTTTCATTTTTCAATCACTTTTCAGCCTGGTTCCAAGAATGTCAAGGCGGATGCCTTTTCTCGCAGTTTTGATCCGATGTCACCCCCCAGCGGTTGTTGCAGGGGTATCCTCTGAATTGGAGCAGGAGATTCGGAAGGCTCAGACTCTTGCTCCTCCCTCTTTGCCTGACAATAAGCTCTTTGTCCCAGTTCAGTACCGGTTGAGGGTTCTCCGAGAGTTCCATGATTCTGCTCTCAGTGGACACCCAGGGATCTCTGCCACTCAAAAAAGCCATTGCTAGCCTGTTTTGGTGGCCCTCCATGACCTCTGATATCACTGTGTTTGTGTCTGCTTGTGATACCTGTGCCCGTTCTAAGGGCTCCCATAACCGGCAGGCCGGGGAATTGGTGCCATTGCCAATTCCGGATAGACCTTGGTCTCATTTGTCCATGGATTTTATCACTGACCTCCCTCCTTCTAATGGCAAAACTGTAATCTGGGAAATGGTTGACAGATTCAGTGAAAAAGCACAATTTGTACCTCTGGCGGGATTGCCTAATGCTGAAACACTATCTAAACTGTTTGTTGAGCACGTTGTATGGCTGCATGGCGTGCCCTTGAATATTGTTTCTAATAGAGGGGTACAATTTGTTTCAAAATTTTGGAGGGCATTTTGTAAAAGATTGTGCATTTGCTTGACCTTCTCCTCTGCTTACCATCCTGAGACAAATGGTCAGATGGAGAGGACCAATCAGCCACTTCAACAGATTTTGAGGTGTCTTGCTACGTCTCAGCAGGATGATAGTGTTCTTCATTTCCCGTGGCTGAGTTTGCATTAAACAATCAGATTAACCAGTTCACGGGCACATCTCCATTCTTCTGTAACTATGGTTTTCACCCCCATTTTGGCAAATTTTCTAGGCTGGATTCAGGATGTCCAGGGGCTGATACGGCAGTCCAAAGATTGGGGGAGGTGTGGAGGGAGGTCCAGAACAACATTGGGGAGGCACAGGGCAAACAAACTTTTTGCGGATAAGCGACGGTCTGTAGGACCTATATTCCTGGTAGGAGATAAAGTGTGGTTGTCTACCAAGATCATTATTCGTAAGGTTCCTTATGCTAAGCTTGGTCCCAGGTTTATTGGTCCTTACAAGATCACTGAGGTGGTCAATCCAGTTGTCTTTCGCTTACGCATTCCTATGTCACTTCGAATCCCCAATGTGTTCCATAAGTCCCTTCTTAAGTCATTTGCCATTTGTACCATCCACTCTTCTCCCACTCTTGACACACAGATAGCAACACCACTGAACAAATGCTAGCACAGGCTTCCATTATCTTTTGTTTCAGATGCTGCACATCTCATATCTTCATAGCATAGACAATTGCCTTCAGATGACCTCAGCATCTGAAACGAGTACTGAAAGCCTGTGCTAGCATTTCTTCTGTGGTGTTGCTAACAGTGTGACAAGAGTGGGAGAAAAGTGTTACATTGACAATCCAACACAATGAGCAGCACTTTGAACACATTTTATAAGTAGTCTTAAACTTGTAAATAACTCATGAAATAATAAATTTATGTTAAAACCAAGCACACTATTGTTTTTCTTGTGAAATTCTCAATAAGATTGATGTGTCACATGACCGTCTTCCCATTGGAAAAAATAAAGTTGGATACAAAATGGCCAACTTCAAAATGGCTGTCATGGCCACCACAAAACCTGAAAAGTTTCCCCTTCCCATATACTAATGTGCCACAAACAGAAAGTTGATATCACCAACCATTCCCATTTTATTTAGGTGTATCCATATAAATGGCCCACCCTGTATATCCGGCATCCCATAGAAATGGCCACTTTGTGGGATACCACACATCCTCCACGTCTCTTGTGACACCAACACTTTAACACCAGGGTTAACGTGTTCCGTAATGCAACACATTATTGTTTGCAAAGGGGTGTTTGTGGTCTCAGCATAGTTCACCTATCGTTTCTTGTGTCTCCCCCCCCCATGAGAAGTAGAAATAAATATCAATTTATAAAAAATTATAGGGTTGGACAGGAAAAGCAAATAGACAGTTGCGGTATGGAACTGCACCCTGCCAACACTAGAATAACTTTATTTTAATTACCAGCATTAGATAAAAAAAACGTAAAAGTAGCTGTATTTGATAGAAAACCACAATCTGTGTCCTCCCAGCATTCCTCTGTACACATCTCTGTATTTAGACCACCATTACTGTGATCTATTTCCCTTCAGAATTTCATTGCCTTGAGATCACAGATATCACAAAATGCTTCAGCTGCAGGGTAATAACTATTGCCTACGATTTAAGGGTATGTGCACACGTCCGGATTTTTAGCGTTTTTTTTGCGGAATTTCGCCATAAAAACGCTATAATTCCGCATCAAAAACGCTAAAAATATGCATCCTATCATTTAGAATGCATTCCGAAATTTTTGTGCAGATGGATGCGTTTTTTTCCGCAAAAAAAACGCAATCCGCAAAAAAAATGAACATGCTCATTCTTTTTGCGGATTTTTTGCGGATTCCCTGATAAAAGGACATTCAGGAAAAAAAAAAAAAAAAAACGCTAAAAATCCGCAAAAATTCCGCGCAAAATCCGCGCAAAAAACGCGCAAAAAACGCGAAAAATCCGCGTGGAAAAAAACGCAAATTTCTGCCAGAAAACTCCGGATTTTGTCAGGAAAATAACCTGACGTGTGCACATAGCCTAACAGTTCTGGATTACATTTGAACTGTGTGAAATATTAATTAGGCACAAAAAATTAATTGTCTAAAACACAGTCGGTGGACACTTATTAATTGACCCCCATTTAAAGGAATATGAAGGTCTTCATATCCATTTGTAGGAATCCATATATTAACCCCTTCCCGACCTTTGACGCCACATAGGCGTCATGAAAGTCGGTGCCATTCCGACCCATGACGCCTATGCGGCGTCATGGAAAGATCGCGTCCCTGCAGATCGGGTGAAAGGGTTAACTCCCATTTCACCCGATCTGCAGGGACAGGGGGAGTGGTAGTTTAGCCCAGGGGGGGTGGCTTCACCCCCTCGTGGCTACGATCGCTCTGATTGGCTGTTGAAAGTGAAACTGCCAATCAGAGCGATTTGTAATATTTCACCCATTATAACGGGTGAAATATTACAATCCAGCCATGGCCGATGCTGAAATATCATCGGCCATGGCTGGAAATACTAGTATGCCCCCACCCCACCCCTCCGATCGCCCCCCCAGCCCTCCGATCTGGCCGGTACACTGCTCCGGCTCCCCTCCGCCCTGTGCTCCGCTCCCCCCCGTGCTCGTGTCCGCTCCCCCCATGCTCCAATCACCCCCTCGTGCTCCAATCACCCCCCCTGCACTCCGATCCACCCCCCCGGTGCTCCGTTCCACCCCCCCGTGCTCCATTCCAGCCCCCCCGTGCTCCGTTCCACGCCCCCCGTGCTCCGTTCCACCCCTCCCGCACTCCGATTCCCCCCCCCCGTGCTCCGATCCCCCCCCCGTGGTCCCCCCCCACCCCATCATACTTACCGATCCAGCCGGGGTCCCGTCCGTCTTCTCCCTGGGCGCCGCCATCTTCCAAAATGGCGGGCGCATGCGCAGTGCGACCGCCGAATCTGCCGGCCGGCAGATTCGTTCCAAAGTGCATTTTGATCACTGAGATATAATCTATCTCAGTGATCAAAATAAAAAAAATAATAAATGACCCCCCCCTTTGTCACCCCCATAGGTAGGGACAATAAAAAAATAAAGAAATTTTTTTTTTTCCACTAATGTTAGAATAGGGTTAGGGTTAGGGTTAGGGTTAGGGTTAGGGGTAGGGTTAGGGGTAGGGTTAGGGCTAGGGTTAGGGTTAGGGGTAGGGTTAGGGTTAGGGCTAGGGGTAGGGGTAGGGGTAGGGTTAGGGGTAGGGGTAGGTTTAGGGTTAGGGCTAGGGTTAGGGTTTCGGTATGTGCACACGTATTCTGGTCCTCTGCGGATTTTTCCGCTGCGGATTTGATAAATCCGCAGTGCTAAACCGCTGCGGATTTATGGCGGATTTACCGCGGTTTTTCTGCGCATTTCACTGCGGTTTTACAACTGCGATTTTCTATTTGAGCAGTTGTAAAACCGCTGCGGAATCCGCACAAAGAAGTGACATGCTGCGGAATGTAAACCGCTGCGTTTCCGTGCAGTTTTTCCGCAGCATGGGCACAGCGATTTTTGTTTCCCGTAGGTTTACATTGAACTGTAAACTCATGGGAAACTGCTGCGGATCCGCAGCGTTTTCCGCAGCGTGTGCACATACCTTTAGAATTAGGCTATGTGCACACTGTGCGGATTTGGCTGCGGATCCGCAGCAGAGTTCCATCAGGTTTACAGTACCATGTAAACATATGGAAACCAAATCCGCTGTGCCCATGGTGCAGAAAATACCACGCGGAAACGCTGCGTTGTATTTTCCGCAGCATGTCAATTCTTTGTGCGGATTCCGCAGCGTTTTACACCTGTTCCTCAATAGGAATCCGCAGGTGAAATCCGCACAAAAAACACTGGAAATCCGCGGAAAATCCGCAGGTAAAACGCAGTGCCTTTTACCCGCAGATTTTTCAAAAATGGTGCGAAAATATCTCACACGAATCCGCAACGTGGGCACATAGCCTTAGGGTTAGGGTTGGAATTAGGGTTGTGGTTATGGTTAGGGGTGTGTTGGGGTTAGGGTTGTGGTTAGGGGTGTGTTGCGGTTAGGGTTGTGTTTAGGGTTATGGCTACAGTTGGGATTAGGGTTAGGGGTGTGTTGGGGTTAGTGTTGGAGGTAGAATTGAGGGGTTTCCACTGTTTAGGCACATCAGGGGTCTCCAAACGCAACATGGCGCCACCATTGATTCCAGCCAATCTCGTATTCAAAAAGTCAAATGGTGCTCCCTCACTTCCGAGCCCTGACGTGTGCCCAAACAGTGGTTTACCCCCACATATGGGGTACCAGCATACTCAGGACAAACTGCGCAACAATTACTGGGGTCCAATTTCTCCTGTTACCCTTGTGAATCAAAAAAAATGTTTGCTAAAACATCATTTTTGAGGAAAGAAAAATGATTTTTTATTTTCACGGCTCTGCGTTGTAAACGTCTGTGAAGCACTTGGGGGTTCAAAGTGCTCACCACATATCTAGATAAGTTCCTTGGGGGTCTAATTTCTAAAATGGGGTCACTTGTGGGGGTTTCTACTGTTTAGGCACACCAGGGGCTCTGCAAACGCAACGTGACACCCGCAGACCATTCCATCAAAGTCTGCATTTCAAAAGTCACTACTTCCCTTCTGAGCCCCGACGTGTGCCCAAACAGTGGTTTACCCCCACTCATGGGGTATCAGCGTACTCAGGAGAAACTGGACAACAACTTTTGGGGTCCAATTTCTCCTGTAACCCTTGGGAAAATAAAAAATTCTGGGCTTAATAATTATTTTTGAGGAAAGAAAACGTATTTATTATTTTCACGGCTCTGCATTATAAACTTCTATGAAGCGCTTGGGGGTTCAAAGTGCTCACCACACATCTAGATAAGTTCCTTTCGGGGTCTAGTTTCCAAAATGGGGTCACTTGTGGGGGGTTTCTACTGTTTAGCCACATCAGGGGCTCTGCAAACGCAACGTGACGCCCACAGAGCATTCCATCAAAGTCTGCATTTCAAAACGTCACTACTTCACTTCCGAGCCTCGGCATGTGCCCAAACAGTGGTTTACCCCCACATATGGGGTATCAGCGTACTCAGGAGAAACTGGACAACAACTTTTGGGGTCCAGTTTCTTCTGTAACCCTTGGGAAAATAAAAAATTCTGGGCTAAATAATTATTTTTGAGGAAAGAAAACGTATTTATTATTTTCACGGCTCTGCATTATAAACTTCTATGAAGCACTTGGGGGTTCAAAGTGCTCACCACACATCTAGATAAGTTCCTTTGGGGGTCTAGTTTCCAAAATGGGGTCACTTGTGGGGGGTTTCTACTGTTAAGCCACATCAGGGGCTCTGCAAACGCAACGTGACGCCCACAGAGCATTCCATCAAAGTCTGCATTTCAAAACGTCACTACTTCACTTCCGAGCCCCGGCATGTGCCCAAACAGTGGTTTACCCCCACATATGGGGTACCAGCGTACTCAGGAGAAACTGGACAACAACTTTTGGGGTCAAATTTCTCCTGTTACCCTTGGGAAAATAAAAAATTGCAGGCTAAAAGATCATTTTTGAGAAAATAATTTTTTTTTTTTTCATGGCTCTGCGTTATAAACTTCTGTGAAGCACTTGGGGGTTCAAAGTCCTCACCACACATCTAGATTAGTTCCTTTGGGGGTCTAGTTTCCAAAATGGTGTCATTTCTGGGGGATCTCCAATGTTTAGGCACACAGGGGCTCTCCAAACGTGACATGGTGTCCGCTAATGATTGGAGCTAATTTTCCATTTAAAAAGCCAAATGGCGTGCCATCCCTTCCGAGCCCTGCCGTGCGCCCAAACAGTGGTTTACCCCCACATATTGGGTATCTGCGTACTCAGGACAAACAGGACAACAATATTTGAGGTCCAATTTCTCCTATTATCCTTGGCAAAATAGGAAATTCCAGGCTAAAAAATCATTTTTGAGGAAAGAAAAATTATTTTTTATTTTCATGGCTCTGCGTTATAAACTTCTGTGAAGCACCTGGGGGTTTAAAGTGCTCAATATGCATCTAGATAAGTTCCTTGGGGGGTCTAGTTTCCAAAATGGGGTCACTTGTGGGGGAGCTCCAATATTTAGGCACACAGGGGCTCTCCAAACGCGACATGGTGTCCGCTAACAATTGGAGCTAATTTTCCATTCAAAAAGTCAAATGGCGCGCCTTCCCTTCCGAGCCCTGCCGAGTGCCCAAACAGTGGTTTACCCCCACATATGAGGTATCGACGTACTCAGGAGAAATTGCCCAACAAATTTTATGATCCATTTTACCCTACTGCCCATGTGAAAATGAAAAAATTGAGGCGAAAAGAATTTTTTTGTGAAAAAAAAGTACTTTTTCATTTTTACAGATCAATTTGTGAAGCACCTGAGGGTTTAAAGTGCTCACTAGGCATCTAGATAAGTTCCTTGGGGGGTCTAGTTTCCAAAATGGGGTCACTTGTGGGGGAGCGCCAATGTTTAGGCACACAGGAGCTCTCCAAACGCGACATGGTGTCCGCTAACGATGGAAATAATTTTTCATTCAAAAAGTCAAATGGCGCTCCTTCCCTTCCGAGCCTTACCATGTGCCCAAACAGTGGTTTACCCCCACATGTGAGGTATTGCTGTACTCAGGAGAAATTGCCCAACACATTTTAGGATCCATTTTATCCTGTTGCCCATGTGAAAATGAAAAAATTGAGGCTAAAAGAATTTTTTTGTGAAAAAAAAGTACTTTTTCATTTTTACGGATTAATTTGTGAAGCACCTGGGGGTTCAAAGTGCTCACTATGCATCTAGATAAGTTCCTTGGGGCGTCTAGTTTCCAAAATGGGGTCACTTGTGGGGGAGCTCCAATTTTTAGGCACACGGGGGCTCTCCAAACGTGACATGGTGTCCGCTAAAGAGTGGAGCCAATTTTTGATTCAAAAAGTCAAATGGCGCTCCTTCCCTTCCAAGCCCTGCCGTGCGCCCAAACAGTGGTTTACCCCCACATATGAGGTATCAGCGTACTCAGGACAAATTGGACAACAACTTTCGTGGTTCAGTTTCTCCTTTTACCATTGGGAAAATAAAAAAATTGTTGCTAAAAGATAATTTTTGTGACTAAAAAGTTAAATGTTCATTTTTTCCTTCCATGTTGCTTCTGCTGCTGTGAAGCACCTGAAGGGTTAATAAACTTCTTGAATGTGGTTTTGAGTACCTTGAGTGGTGCACTTTTTAGAATGGTGTCACTTTTGGGTATTTTCAGCCATATAGACCCCTCAAACTGACTTCAAATGTGAGGTGGTCCCTAAAAAAAATGGTTTTGTAAATTTCGTTGTAAAAATGACAAATCGCTGGTCAAATTTTAACCCTTATAACTTCCTAACAAAAAAAAATTTTGTTTCCAAAATTGTGCTGATGTAAAGTAAACATGTGGGAAATGTTATTTATTAACTATTTTGTGTCACATATCTCTCTGGTTTAACAGAATACAAATTCAAAATGTGAAAATTGCGAAATTTTCAAAATTTTCGCCAAATTTCCGTTTTTATCACAAATAAACGCAGAATTTATTGACCTAAATTTACCACTAACATGAAGCCCAATATGTCACGAAAAAACAATCTCAGAACCGCTAGGATCCGTTGAAGCGTTCCTGAGTTATTACCTCATAAAGGGACACTGGTCAGAATTGCAAAAAACGGCAAGGTCTTTAAGGTCAAAATAGGCTGGGTCATGAAGGGGTTAAAACTACAAAACAACAAAGCTTATCTTTTAAGTTGAAACAGATTTTTGAAGAAATGTAAACAAGTTATTCAACATTTATTTAGCCTCCCTTAACAGAACTGTAGAACCATAATCATGCTGTATTACAATACTAGAGCAAGGGGAAAACGGAAATTCATGATGCAATAACGCAACTGGCCCACAACCAAGGTGAACTGTACTACAATGCTGTGAACAGGATAAATTGTCAATATGTGATGGCAGACTTCTTCAAACATAAACTACCTGCCGTTGATTACCAGTGCTAAACTAAAACCAAATAGAAAACTGATTTTTTTTTTAATTTAAAGTTGTCTCTGGGCCCATATGTGAATTGTGAATCTCTCTTTTTACAATCTCCAAGTTGTGTTGGTGTCATCATAGCTTAATCTGAAATGCAGGTGGTTGGATGAATGATGATTACCCTCAGGATTTAAAGAGTGCTTTTAAGATATTATCAAGATCAACTTCAGCTGGAGGATTTTAAG
Organism: Ranitomeya imitator; assembly: GCF_032444005.1. NCBI lineage: Eukaryota > Metazoa > Chordata > Amphibia > Anura > Dendrobatidae > Ranitomeya > Ranitomeya imitator. The sequence continues at coordinate 286,507,214 of NC_091287.1, forward strand.
CAACACTGAAGGAGGAGGATGTTGTGTTTCTTCTAGATTCACCTTCCTTCTTTGATGTTGTGTCACTTAATCTTAGAAGTATGGGCTGTTCTGATGTTACCACAGCACCATTCATAGGAAGATTGCATTTCATTGGTTGTCCATCTAGGTATCTGTTGTTACATTTTTTTCTAGACACAACTGAATCTTCCTTTCTTACAAACACAACCTCTGCAACTCAGCAACCCAACAAGCAGTTGCGCTTCAAAGCACCGCATAGACAGAAAAGCTCCATGCTATCTTCCTCTGTGACTCTTAGATGCAAATTATAAATAGTATTTTTTTGGCCTTCTTAAGGGTTAAAGGCAGACTCTTTTGGAGTCCGCCCTACTTATGAACTGGTCTTCTTTGTGACAAGTGTATGTGACACATTGGTTAGAGCCTTTGTGGGCAATAAAGGTGTCTAGTGCTGAGTAGACAGGGAAGCTGTGTATGCATCATTCTGTATCACTTTAGTAAGAGGTAAAGTTTGCACAAAAGAAAAAGATTTTCAAGACATTCACGGCCTTTTTTGCACACTGTTTGAAGCTGCGATCTTTATCTTCTTGGTGGTCATGTTGGAAAGTTCAAAGTTGTCATCAATACCACCATCGTCCCTATCTTGTCAATTGGAAATCTGTTGTTTCCCAGGGTTGTGGTTAACTACGATTATTGGCATTGCTTTATCAGTGTTTGTAACACCGGAAATTTTTTTTTTGAGAATTTGACATTTGGATATTCTTGGTAAGATGTATGGGTGAAGATGAAGAACCTTGAGCTACGGGTGTGCTGATAGTTACGGCCGGTGCACTCCGCTTTAAAATTAGTTTTAAATAGTGTTGAGCATTCCGATACTGCAAGTATCGGGTATCGGCCGATACTTGCGGTATCGGAATTCCGATACCGAGATCCGATACTTTTGTGGTATCGGGTATCGGTATCGGATCAATAGGGATGTGTAAAATAAAGAATTAATATAAAAAATATTGATATGCTCACCTCTCCGTCGGCCCCTGGACATCACGCTGGTAACCGGCCGGCTTCTTTGTTTAAAATGAGTGCCTTCAGGACCTGCGAATGACGTCGCGGCTTCTGATTGGTCGCGTGCCGCCCATGTGACCGGCACGCGACCAATCAGAAGCCGGGACATCATTCTCATTCACAAAACTCCTAATTCTAGGAATTAAGGACCTGCGAATGACGTCGCGGCTTCTGATTGGTCGCGTGCCGGTCACATGGGCGGCACGCGACCAATCAGAAGCCGCGACATCATTCGCAGGTCCTGAAGGCGCTCATTTTAAACAAAGAAGCCGGCCGGTTACCAGCGTGATGTTCAGGGGCCGCCGGAGAGGTGAGCATATCAATATTTATTTTAATTCTTTATTTTACACATCCCTATGGATCCCAGGGCCTGAAGGAGAGTTTCCTCTCCTTCAGACCCTGGGAACCATGAGAATACCTTCCGATACTTGATGTCCCATTGACTTGTACTGGTATCGGATATCGGTATCGGCGATATCCGATATTTTTCGGGTATCGGCCGATACTATCCGATACCGATACTTTCAAGTATCGGACGGTATCGCTCAACACTAGTGTTGAGCGATACCGTCCGATACTTGAAAGTATCGGTATCGGATAGTATCGGCCGATACCCGAAAAATATCGGATATCGCCGATACCGATATCCGATACCAGTACAAGTCAATGGGACATCAAGTATCGGAAGGTATTCTCATGGTTCCCAGGGTCTGAAGGAGAGGAAACTCTCCTTCAGGCCCTGGGATCCATAGGGATGTGTAAAATAAAGAATTAAAATAAAAAATATTGATATATTTACCTCTCCGGCGGCCCCTGAACTCAGCGCGGGTAACCGGCAGGCTTCGTTGTTCAAAATCAGCGCTTTTGGGACCTGAGAATCACGTCCCGGCTTCTGATTGGTCGCGGGCCGCCCATGTGACCGCCACGTGACCAATCACAAGCCGCGATGTCACCGCAAGCTATTAACGCGCTCATTTTTAAAAATGAGCGCGTTAATAGCTTGCGGTGACGTCGCGGCTTGTGATTGGTCGCGGCCACGCGACCAATCACAAGCCGCTACGTCTTTGAAAGCCATTAACGCGCTCATTTTTAATAATGAGCGCGTTAATAGCTTGCGGTGACGTCGCGGCTTGTGATTGGTCGCGGCCACGCGACCAATCACAAGCCGCTACGTCTTTGAAAGCCATTAACGCGCTCATTTTTAAAAATGAGCGCGTTAATAGCTTGCGGTGACGTCGCGGCTTGTGATTGGTCGCGTGGCGGTCACATGGGCGGCCCGCGACCAATCAGAAGCCGGGACGTGATTCTCAGGTCTTAAAAGCGCTGATTTTGAACAACGAAGCCTGCCGGTTACCCGCGCTGAGTCCAGGGGCCGCCGGAGAGGTAAATATATCAATATTTTTTATTTTAATTCTTTATTTTACACATCTCTATGTATCCGATACCGATACCCGATACCACAAAAGTATCGGATCTCGGTATCGGAATTCCGATACCGCAAGTATCGGCCGATACCCGATACTTGCGGTATCGGAATGCTCAACACTACTCAACACTAGTTTGAAACGAGCATCCATCACTTTATTTAGTTTTCCTACAACACTGATCTGCTGCTTTCTAGAATTAATTATCTTACCAGCTTCTTGCGTTTTACCCTTTATACAAACACCTGCATCTTTGGCAACCTATTTCTTAAGGGCATCTTTTATGCCAAGCTTCAGATGCGCATCTGTTACACTGATCTTCTGACGGGCATGAAACACAGAGTCAAAACAAAAGAAAGTCAAAACTGCACCCTTTTCTTTATAGATTGAAGGTCTCAGCGGACACAAGAAGAAAACGAATCACTGCACACGTCAGATTTTTTTTTTTTTTTTTTTGAAGTGAAGATTTTTTTATTCAAGGTGCAAAAAGGAATTTCAAGGACGTAACAAGGCAATAGTTCAAACTCTAACGTTTCGGCCACACAGTGGCCTTGGTCACAGAGTAGTGCTGAAAAGACGAAAAAAGACGTATAAATAAACAATATATAATAATCTTTATTTTTATATAGCGCTAACATATTCCGCAGCGCTTTACATTTTTGCACACATTATCATCACTGTCCCCGATGGGGCTCACAATCTAAATTCCCTATCAGTATGTCTTTGGAATGTGGGAGGAAACTGGAGTGCCCGGAGGAAACCCACGCAAACACGGAGAGAACATACAAACTCTTTGCAGATGTTGTCCTTGGCGGGGTTTGAACCCAGGACTCCAGCGTTACTGTGCTAACCACTGCGCCACCGTGCCGCCCGTATACAATAAATACAATGATGAACAAAGTTATGTACATACTATATACAACTTGATTAAGGTTCCGTGTGGAAAAACAAACCACAACAAGAACCAAAGAGAGATGGAACACATGTCAATAGGAATAATGCAATAGGCAGGCAGAGGTTGTACCCACCCTGTAAGCGACGTTACATATAAGGACATAAAGAAAAGGAAAAAGGGTTTTGCTGGAGTTAAAGATAAGGATGAAATAAAACAGCAGGACAAGAAAAAACACATACCCTCAGTGGTAGTCCTAATGATATCATATGGTCAAATAATATTCAAAAGACGGGTACGGCCCCGTGGTACCCTAATGAGGCAACAGGAAAATAAGATAGGGTATTGGTATTTAGGTGAAATGAATCTCATACGAGTATGTAGATTAACTAGTGGATAATGAGCACTGAAATGATACATGTGATAGGATCCCTATGTGGGATGTATGGGGATAAATAAATATACACAAACGAGGTATTTACCCAGAAGGAAGTCAGCGGGCACTTAATGCTAGATAATGGATAGTCGAAGTGCAATAGTCCAATGTGGGCTTCAGCTGAAACACAGAACACGTACATGTATCTATATATAGTGTTTGGTAAACCAATGGTAGAGGAGACACAATATGTGTTTTAAAAATAGAAAATTTAGACTACCAAATGTCCTAGTACAACCCAAGTTCCATGGACCTATACGGGAGGACTGTAGAAAGTAGGAGCAGGCAGCATAAGTGTACCCGTATGGGAAAACCGTCAAGTTCTGTAAAGAGATGCACATTATGGAGTATGGTGGTAACTTAGTACAATGGGTTAAACTAAAATTTTGTGTTATAGAGCACCAAATGGTTAATATGTCCGTAGAGGAGATGCATACCTAGGGTCCTTTGTATAGCAAGGGTAGTGGAGGAAGTTATGTCCAGGCATAAGCCCTATGGTACGTATTAGTGCAGCTAGGGTTCACCTAAAAAGTATCTGAGAAGAGATGCAAGATTAGAGAGAAGCGGTATAACCGCATGAAGGGCACTTATCTGGGGTCCGAAGCTCACATCCATTGGTGGTGCAGGGGTCACAGCGTCTGCATGGTTAGTCCGGGGAGCGGTGCCGACACGCAACAGTGTCTTGGCAGAGGAGGCGGATGTGGCAAGGATCCGGCCGACGCTGTTAAGAAGCGCCATGGCCGGAAGTGAGGGGAACAAACCGGCGCCTGCGCAGAGCGGACAAGGCGCGCGAGCAACGGACCAGCCAGAGACGGCTCGCGCCTGCGCAGTGTGACTCGTGTATAGAAAGGCGGCAAGGAGAGCGCAGGCGCCGCTGCACAGCGATGAATGGATGGGAGCGATACAGGAGTCTGCGTTAGTGCGTCCAAAGGCACTGATGTGTAGTGCAGGCGTAGAAGAGGACAAGGGAAACAGATAGATTAGAAGTGTACTAATGGTATGAATGAGGTATAAATGTAAAGATGGCATGAAAGGAAGGGGACAATTGCATAATCCTCACCAGTCCAATAAATAGAAGTGGAGGACACTATTTGTATAGGAAAAGGAAATGCATATATATGTGCATATAGATAAATATAGGCCCAAATACATATTTCTGTATAATGTCAACACATGTTGTAAGGCAGAATCACTTAAACATACATATACGTAGCAAAATATAATAGGAGTCCAAAACACTCTGATTATTCACGGGAGGAGCCTTGAGTTGAGAGGGTCAAATAGGAGGTTATGATAAAGTATAATAAAAAATACAACTGAAAACAAGTTGCCTGGGAAAAAGAAAAAAAATATATATATATAAAAAATAGAAAGTAAAGCTATACCTGAAATGGGGGTAAAAATTGAGAAATAAAAATAAAATTAAAAAATAAAAATTAAAAGATAAATGAAAGGAAACTTTTTTTTAGAAAAAATAGAAAGGAAACTTTTTATAAACAAACTCCTAAATGGTATGTGTCTTACCATCCTGCTGAGGAAAATTACGAATTCTACTGGTGCAGTGGGTTAAGTCGCCTAAGGAGAAATAGAAACCTGGTTAGGATAGCCATTCAATTTCCCTATTGAGTCCCCTAGGGTGAAGAGTGTCTAGCGTGTATTTCCAGTAGGATTCCCGTTGTTTGAGCATTTGGATATGATTACCACCACGTCGAGGACATGGGACCTTTTCAATGACTTGAAACCTCAGTTGAGCAACCGTGTGTTGGGCTTCTTTAAAATGTAGCGGTAGTGGCAGCCAGGTTTTACCACATCTAATGGTGGATTTGTGACTAGAGATCCTATTCCTGATGGCTTGGGTGGTTTCCCCCACATATAGTAGTCCGCACGGACATTTGATGACATATACTACAAAGTTTGATTCACATGTGTAGTAGTCCCTAATTGGGAAAGCCTTCCCAGTGTGCGGATATAGGACTTCATTGCCTTTAATGATATTCGAGCAACACATACAATTGAGGCAGGGAAATGTGCCCGTTCTTTTCTGCCCTGTCAGTGTCCTCTGTGGCCGTAATTTAGAAGAGCCTAGGTCAGCCCGTACCACTTTATCCTTTACATTGTTAGGACACCTCATGCTCATTAGAGGGGGATTTTTAAAGATGGGGATCTGTGGATAGGCTTTGTTCAAAAGGGGCCAATGACCCCGAATTATGTTGTGAATTCTGTGCATGGTCGGGTGGTGGTTATGCACAAAAGGGAGTCTGGGTTTTTTTTGTATGGTATTGGTAGTACTGGTGGTATTCTCAAGAGCTTTGGAAGACTCAAGTTCTAGGAGTTTTGTGGGGTAATTGCGTGCCTTAAATTTATCTGCCATTTCATTGACTCTGGTGCTCCTGGTCATTGGGTTAGAGACAATCCTAGCAACCCTCTTGAATTGGGATCTAGGGAGACTATCACGGGTGGGCTTAGGGTGGCAACTATTGTAAAGTAGTAAACTATTACAATCCGTTGGTTTAACATATAGGTCAGTGCTAAGAAGCCCTGTAGGATCCTTGAGAATCTTTGTGTCCAAGAATGCAATCTCTTCCTGGTGTTGTGCCAGGGTAAATGATAATTCCGATCTAGCCTCATTGATGGTATTGAAAAATTCATGTAAACTCGTCTGGTCACCTTTCCATATGCAGAAAATATCATCTATGTATCTATACCAAGTGAGGGCGTTCTGTTGAAAAATAGGATTGGGATACACATCTGTAAGCTCAAAATGATTCATATATATATTGGCATAAGCCGGGGCCACATTCGACCCCATGGCGGTGCCACAGGTCTGTAAAAAGAAATCATCTTCAAACATGAAGAAGTTTTGTCTTAGAACCAGGTTGAGTAGATCGATGCATAGATTCTGTAGGTCAATATCAACATTGGCTTCACGAAGGGTTAATGCTACAGCTTCAATACCCCTGTCGTGTTGAATGGAGGTATAAAGACTGTTAACATATAGAGTACATAAGGTACTCTCTGGTGGGATGTTTTTGAGAGTGTGAATTTTTTTCAAGAAGTCGCTAGTATCAAGGACATAGGATCTGGTTGAGCGGGCATGTGGAGTCAGAATCTTTTCGAGGAAGATTGACAGTGGATTTAATATGGAGTTAGTGGAAGCCACTATCGGGCGACCAGGGGGATTATGGAGATCCTTATGTATTTTGGGCAAAATGTAAAGTACTGGAGTTACTGGGTGGTAATTAGTAAGATATGTTCTGGTTTTGGAGTCAATAGTCTTGAGTTGGACATATTTGTCAAGTACCATGTTGATTTTTTGGCGTATAAGGGGGGTGGGGTCAGTCTGTAATTTCTGGTATGTAGTGAAATCCGAAAGTTGTCGACTAATTTCTATGATATATTGGCTTCTATTCATGACCACTGTGGCTCCCCCTTTATCAGCCGGCTTTATAATGATATTTTTGTTGTTACTCAAGGCTTCAAGGGCCTGTTTCTCCGAAGTATTGAGATTGTATTGCACGGGAAAAAGGCCTAACTGTTGGTCACGAATAGTATTTTTGATGTCCCTGTCGATTAGACTAATGAATGTTTCCACTGCGTGATATGATTTAGGTGGCATGAATGTGCTTGGGTTCCTAAGGCCTAAGGAATCAATAGTAATTTTGGGTGTGTCGCGACTAGGTGCTGTACCAAGTGTGTTACCCCTGTCAGTTGTATTTATGTCAAAGTGAACCTTCAATCTAATACTCCTGTAGAAGCGTTGTAAATCATTCTCTAGTTGGAATGCATCCCATCTCGGAGTGGGGCAAAAGGATAAACCCATGTTGAGTACCTTCAACTCAAGGGGGGACAAAGAATAATCAGAAATGTTAATTACTGAGTTTGGACTCCTACCTGGGACCGCAGGGTCATGTGGCGATCTTGTGCTCTTCCTCCTGGACCTCCTGGTAGGCGTCCATTTGCCCCTAAAAAACGCGGGCCTGGAGATGTAGCTTCGCTGCCGGATCCCGCTGATGAACCTTCTACAGGTGAGGAGCCCCCTGAGCGATAATTGCCTTTCCGTTTTCGGTGATACCGTTGACGTTGTTGACGAGGAAATGGATCCTCCCATCTATAGACTTTGTTTGTGAGGTAATCCTCAGTGTCTCTCTGGAATTTAGTTCTTTTCCTCTCTTCCAAGTTTTTCTGATGTGTAGATAATATAGAGTCCACTTTATTCTTCAGAGTAGAGAATTCAGTACTGCTCAATGTTGTAGTCAATTGGGTTTCGATAGATGTAATCTTTTCCTCGGTGGTCTTGATGGCTTCCTGGAGGTACTCAATGGTTAATAGGATGATGTCGAAGGAGCACTTGTTCAGGATCTTTTGAAAAGTTGTGCAATATTTCTCATTGTCGGCAAAGAGGGTGGGGCGTAGATTACACCGTAGTCCACGGGGTATTTTCCCTTGGCGGTGATATTCACCTAACGTAGCAAATGAAACCAGTCTCTTTCTCTCCTTCTCCCAGTCCCTTGCCTTAATGTCCTTACTGGGAATGTGTAAAAAGTCGGTTTTAGTCCTTATCTTAGATAAGATAGTGGATCCAGAAGCGTCGTCGTAAACGTAGGTCTCAGATGACATGAGTCCGGTCGGTGCTCAAAGCTCCAAAAGGCCAATATAGTAGAATAAACGAAGAGCTAGCACTCGACCCGAGCTGGGGTGTGGATGGTGCAAGTGAAAGGAGTCAGCGGACACAAGGGCGCACGTCCAAAACCAGGGAGCCCATCCTGGACAGTACCAAGACCACAAAGAACAAAAAGACAGCGCCACAATGGATGGTGAAAAAATAAGAGCTAACATTATTCTGCTTCCTGTAGCAATGTTTTGGTCAATAGACCTTTTTCAAGTTTGATAAATGTCTGTTGACCGAAACGTCGCTACAGGAGGCAGAATAAATGTAAGCTCTTATTTTTTCACCATCCATTGTGGCGCTGTCTTTTTGTTCTTTGTGGGCATCAAACACATTCTGTTAATTGTGGGTGGGTAAATGACTAATCATTGTAGGCTGGATACTGGATCTCATACCTCCCTCCCATAGCCCCTGCTGTTAAAAATCCTGTACGTTCCCATTCCTGCCATCACCATGCCCCTTTTCCTGATCACTTAATCACACGACTCATCCACCATATTTCTGCAAAAAACTTGCACCTTCCCAGCAGCAACTGGGTGTTTATGATGCCCGTAACAAAAAAAAGTTTACACACTATGTTGATGCTTCCCCCCAGGGTGAAATGATTGTCAGCCCATACACTTAGTGTATGGGCATTACAAGTATAAGAGCTGCGCTACTTTAAACTGGGAAAATATTTTTCGGAGGCCTTCCTCCATGTTTGTAAAGACACCACCAGTAGATCACCATGATGAATGTGTTCAGTGCTGCAACCGCCATGTTACTGTTGTCAAGGGTGTTCATGATGCCATAATAAAAAATGTTTCCACAGTAGGATGATGCGTACCCCCCAGGGGGAAATATTTGTCAGCTCATACACTTAGAGTAAGGGTATTACAAGTAGAGGAGACCCACTCTTTTAAACTGTGCTGGGAAAGCATTTTTTGGAGGCCATCCTCCACATTTCTTCCTTGGGTGATTGGAGTGTGTGCAAATTAGGGGCAGGCCTTGTATTCACTTCATGGGCAATCTTTATGTGACTTCACAAAATTATAATAATGTGAACTTTGCTTTCATGTGGCCATCCAGTACGTACAGTAGACTCAAAGGCTTATTGGGGTGCATGTAACTTTGTGGCAGGGCAGGCTTTGCATTCAATGCATAGGAAAATAGTATGGCAGTACCAAATGAATAATGTGAACTAGGTTTTTCTGTGGCCATCCAGTACGTTGGCTCAAAGACTTATTGGCGTGCGTGTAACTTAGGGGCAGGGCAGTCCTTGCATTCAATGCATAGGGACCAGTATGGCAGAACCAAATGAATAATGTGAACTTGGTTTTCCTGTGACCATACAGTACGTGGGTTCAAAGGCTTCTTGGGGTGCCTGTAACTTTGTGGCAGGGCAAGCCTTGCATTCAATGCATAGGCAAACACTATGGTAGACCCACTTTCTTATAATGGGAACATTTTTTCAGGAGGCCCTCCTGTATGTCTCATGAAATGTTATTGTGGTGCATCCTATTTTTTGGCAGCCCAGCCACTCACTCCATAGGTAATAACATTATTAGAGACCCACTGCTTTATAATGGCCCTTTAAGAATCTTAATGCCGCCTGATGCCCCTATAAAAATAGGCTTTGTGACTTTAAGAGTCTCTCCTTCATATATGAAACAAGATGTGTCTGATGATGTTTCACACACCACATGACCAGCTAAGGTTGCTAAATGTTAAAATTTCCTAGTAAATGCATTTGTATTGTTTAAAAGCAATACTAAAGTTGAAAAACACATCAAAAATACTACGCGCGAACATAGCCCAAGTGGTGGAGGTACTTTTTTTTGGGGGGGTCTTTATTATTCCTTACATACAAATTATTACAATGGAAAGGATGAACCTTAATCTATTTCCCAGGGAAATCCATTTTGGTTTTGTTATTGTATGTTTTATTGTGCGCCTGTAAAAGTGGCGTCACACAATGACAACTGTGACCTTGGAGTCAGAAATGCTTCCAGGGGTTTTCCCTGTGATCTTTCCATGTCATTTGAGCATTTTTCCCATCTATTTCAGATGTTTTTAGACCCTAAAAGGGCAAAAATGCTTGGGTTTCCCATACACTTACATTGGGCTCATTGCCCAATGAGCAACGAGCACCCGAGCATTTTAGTGCTCTCCCATCACTAGTGTCAAAGTAATTCAGTCCTAAAGCCGTGGGTCTAATTTTGCCAATTCTATTTCCTCTAGCAGGTAGCTTAGATCATGAAGTTGCCAGTTGTCATTGTTAGTTATCTTTGGGAAGGTTTACAATCTCTTAAATAAAGCATGCTCTATGACTTCTGAGCTGCCATAGGTTTGTTCCAATCTCTCTCATACTGCAATACGACCTGCATCTGATTCGTCCACTAGAACTGCTCTTATTGTCTTGATACACTTTGCTTATTCTGGGTATAACCAGTTAACAAGCAAATACACTTGTTCATTGGTGGTGAGTTAAAAGTCTTAGATTACTGTTTGAAAGTTTGACTTCCATGTTCTATAGTTCTTGGCACGATCATCAAACTTTTTGAGACTAATGGTTATTAAGTCCCTGCAAATCATGTATCTGGCAATGACAGACATGTCCGATATGCTGGTCATAATTGCAGGATTAGCTTGTGGTATCCCAGGGGAATGTATGTTCTCTCGCTTATATGACTGCAACATTAAAGGACAAAATGATGCGGCTTGAAGATTAAGCTTTGGTTTAGTCTCTAAATTGTTTGTGGAATTGTGCTGGAAGTTACCTTGCTAGTAGTTGTAGGGAGCAACATCCCTTGCCTTGCGGGTACATTGATGTGATGGATTGAAGGTGGTGCTGGTAAAAGTGGTAAATGTCATAGCACGTAGTCGGTAGGGTGATCAGCGGGATCTTCCATGTCTCCTGGAATGAGGCAGCCCATATCAGCATTTTAACCTAGTGCTTGTACAAGGACTTTAAATTTCGAGAGAGATGCTGCTTATTCCTTTTCTGCTTGAAGCATTTTTTAATTGTACCTCCATCTCTGCTTCCTGCCTTTTTAATTGGGCTTCCATCTTGTTTCTTTGGGCTTCTACCTCTATTTCTTGGCTTTTCCTTTGAGCTTCTAAATCTGATTCCTTCCTACCAAAGAAGTTCCCAACTAGATTCTTCTGCAGTCGCAAAGATTTCTAGTAGCCTGCCAGACTATATTGACTTCCTATAGTGAGATGATCTGGAAGATTGCGATATAATTTTTGTTGACGTCATATGATGTAACCTAACGTCCTGGAGGTGTGCGATGCAGAGTCCTCCCTTATCCTGGGCATCTCACACAAGTGCAATCTTTTCCTTGAGTAGAATCTCCCTTTCAGCTAGCTTTGCTGTGGCATCATCAATGTCAGAGTTACCCAGAAAGGTGATGTACTATGCAGACAGGCTCTGGTAGTGATCATAGTCAGCAGATAAACAATTCAATGAGGCAGTTAAATCAGTTCCATCACTGATAGACAGCAGAAGAGCTGCTAAACAGTCATCAACTCTGCCCCATAAATCATTTAGGTTGTCGTGGAACCCATCTCTAGTTGTCTAAAAATTCTCTCTGACCTTTGGTGTTGGCTTGTTTACACATTTGGGACGCACACCATGTTCCACAGTAAGCGTGGACTCTGCTCCTAGTGCACCTGTGGTGTCAGGAACATGTTGTGCTTGCCTCACATAGCTTTTTATAAAAATAGCTTAGAAAAGATGGTGGCTGGTCATAGATTTGCTAACAAACAATGCATATGTAAGAAGTCACAAATACTGGTACAAGCCCCTAACCCTTTAAGTACATCCTGGTTACTGCATTATGTAAATGTAATTTAATTCTCCTATGTATATAGTATATTCTAACTTTTTGCTGCTATATGAATGTTTTGTATCATTGTGTATAATTTTCCATAGTTGTCTAGGGACTGTGTAGTAACTCAGTTGGGCCACTAGATGGGTACATTACACCTTAATGTTATAAGTAGTTACTCATAGGAAAAGTTAACTGGGGTAAGGCAGGAACAGGTTCCTGGTTATAGTCAGAGGGGCTAGGGATCCCCAACAGCTTGGGTGGGCCTTATAGCACCAGCTACCCAGTAGCTCTGTAATATTAAAAGCTAGAAGCCTAGCCATCCAGGGCCCAGTGGGACAGAAGTACAGCTTGAGCAGCAGTGTGACAGCAGTGGTAGAGCAGAGCCTACAGCGGAGGTCACAACAGTACGGGGATGCAGGTGGCTCCATAATGTGGCAGCTCACTGCATGGGAAGATGCCCTCAGGTCCGAATCAAAACAGACAAGGGAACTCCTGAACATAGTGAGTCTGAACAGGAAGGATGCTGCATTACCACAAAAGATGGTAGGACCTGGGCACGTACTGAAGATTATAGGAATAAGTGCAGGGAAAGTGGAGAATGAGTACTGTATGGAACCCTATGCTGTTGTTGTATCTAAAAATCTAAAAAGGATGTGCTGCGAAGAGAAACAAGTAAAGTTTTACATTCTAAGTTACAACGGGACTGAATCTCTGTTTGTGGGCAAACATATGAAGAAGGCCTTCAACAACTTGGAGGAGATCCTGAAGAGGTGGAGAACAGAGAGGCAAGTACACTGACTAAAGGACAGTCTTTTTACGTGAAGGGAGACCAGAGTGTGCAAGATCTGATATGCTCAGCCACGACTACAGCTCTGGCGCTCCCTCAAACATATGCACACAGACACTGCAGGCTTAAGTCTTCTGTTACAATTCTGCCACTTATGCACATATGTGAGAAATGTGAGTGACCAAGGATCTTTATAGAAGCAATGGCAGATAATGTCACTCGCTACCCTTTTCCTCCTATGCTTGACCTGCTGCACGATGTTAATCTGGGAAGGACGATGCAGTGATGAACTTTAACCAATATTTTTCACAGTACCATGATGAGAGAGGTAAGATGTTAGGGAAGATGAATGGATGAAGATGGGGAAGAATATGGAGGGTGGAGGGTAGAAATAACAGAAGAATCCTTTCTTCAGTCCTGATGCACGTTCTGCAAGATGGCTCTGACCAGCAGAAAAGATGGGAGGAAGAAGATAGGGGGAGTGAAAGACAGAGAGGCATTGTGAAAATTACAGCTTCAGAACATGAAAATATGTAACAATAACTAGTAGATGACAGCAAAGTACAACAAACACTCTAACTATAATATCTACATATGATAATGAATAAAATAAACCATATAACTTTAGGCAACTGTCCCTGTAATGGCTGAAATCCTTTGCAGACAACTATCCGAACAACATACACACATTTCAAGATCTACGCATTATTCTTCTAGCCACTGTTCAAAAATAAGGCTCCTGCTCACTACCCATACTCTCTCCAACTAATAGAGAGGGAATGGAAGTAAGCACTAAAATCCCCTTTATTTGACCCTTACACAATGTCTGCCAGGCCTTTCCTAGAAAAGAACAGACAATTAAAACAGGAGATCATGTCATTGCTGGAAACACAAAAAACTCACAGATCATCATTTATCTCTGGCAGTGCTGTGACCTGAAAATAAACTACAATGCTTAAAGAAACATACAGTGAAAAAGAAAAATGCTAAGTAATAGACATAACATGATGAATATAACAATAAATGTTTTAATGGCAAGAAGGTTGCTAAAGCCCACCTTGACCCTCTAACAAGTAAATGTGGCAACTGCAATAAACAAACTAAAGCTGAAGTAATGCAAAAAAACCCTCAAAAACTCCATAGACCTGACCATCTTGGCCATAGTTTTAATAGCTGCAGTAAGCTTCGTACAGCGATTTTCCTATGGCAAATACCCATTCTGAATTAGATTACAGGGATAAAATGCATTAACTTCAAGTTAATTAATTCTGCTCATGCGGCAATTTGAAAATCAGGAAGAAATGAAAAACAGATTATTATCAACTTTGGAATTGAGTTGAAAAGAGCTTTATGGCACTTACCAAGGCTTGTTTTGTGCCTACTCAATCAATGACCTTGTACCGAATTTCCTTTTATTCGGTAAACTTGAATTAAGCACTTCGCCTTCATCAATTGTAATCCCTTAAATTAAAGAAAAAATATTGGAGCCTATGAAATAGCATAAAATAAATATATTCCTTTTACTTCAAACTACTAACATCTGGTTAATGAGAGAGACTGTCCGACTATCAAACGGGAATGCCTAAGATTTATCTCTCAACTGTAGACTTTCTAGACTTAAAATTTATCAACAATTATTGCCTGTCAACTATTCATATAATAATTAGTGATGAGTGAGCACTAAAATGCTCGTTGCCTGGAATTGGAATAGTCGGGTACTTGAAACGAGCAACGAGCTCAATGTAAGTCTATGGGAAACCTGAGCATTTTTTACCGCATTCCCACCCTGGGGGTCCTTTTAAGATTTAAAAACATCTTAAAATGATGGAAATACTTCTCAAATGACACAGGAACATCATGGGGATTGCCCCTGGAAGCATTCCTGACTCCTAGGTCACAGCTGTCAGAGTTTCACTCCATATTTACAGGTGCACCAAAAAACATACGAAAACGAAACCAAAATGAATTTTGCTGGGAAATATGTTAAAGTACATCCTTTCCAGGGAAATGACTTGTATATAAGGCAAAATAATTAACTCCAGACCAAAATCTTCCTCCACCACTTGGGCTATGTTCACATGCAGTGTTTTTGATGAGTTTTTCAAATTTAACATTGCTTTCAACCAATACAAATGCATTCACTGTGAAATGTAATTGTAACATTTAACAACCCTACCTGGCCATATGTTGTGTGACACATAAGGAGACACATCTTGTTTCATTTATGAAGGAGCGACTCTTAAAGTCACGGAGCCTATTTTTAGAGGGGCATCAAGCGGCCTTAATATTGTTAAAGGGCTATTATTAAACAGTGGCTGTCTTATGCTGTTATTGCCTAGGCAGTGAGTGGCTGGGCTGCCAAGAATTACGATGAACCCCAATACCCCTCTCACGAGAGGTACAGGAGGGCTTCCTGAAAAAATATTGCATTGATTGCAAGGCCTGCCCTGCCCTGCAGAAAATGGTAACACGTTGATGGAGGCCTCATAAAAAACTAGGCCCAATGTAAAGGAGCGGGTCTCCTAGACTTGTAATGCCCATACAGGAAGTGTATGGGCTGACAAACATTTCCCCATGGGGGAGTAAAAATTCTTAAAACTATTAATGGGCATCATAAAAACACCCTTGCACAAAAAATTTGTGACTTTTGCATCACGGAATACGTTCACCCTGGTGTTCATATAGTTGTGAATGATGAGGATGAGGATAAGGAGGAGGATAACACCAAACCGACCAAATCAGGTAGCGGATACCCATGTGTGGTTGTGAAGAGGTGTATAAGAATACACCTCCACATAAAAGACAATGTATTTGAGGTTATGTTTTGCTGTTTTTATTCGGTGGTGTACAGAAGTCTTGCCCAATCCAGTCCTTGTTCATTTTTATAAGAGGCAGTCTGTTAGCATTTTCAGTTGACAGGCGGATGCGCTTATAAGTTATAATTCCACCAGCGGCACTAAAAACCCGCTCTGACGGAACGCTAGCAGCAGGGCAGGCCAGGACCTCCAAGGCATAGAGAGCCAGTTCATGCCATGTGCCCAGCTTTGATACCCAGTAATTAAAAGGCACAGAGTAATCACGGAGGACATTTGCAAGGTACTCCCTCAGCATCTTCCCAAACATTGCACTTCTTGTGACAGAAACCCTTGCGTCTGATGTGGCACAATGGGAGGGTCTGAGAAAACTGTCCCAGAACTTTGCCATTGTTCCCCTGCCTGTGCTGGATTGTACTTCTGTCTCTCTCGCCTGTACTCCTTGGTTGTACAACAAACTCTTATGTCTACTAAACAGGAGAACCACGAGTCAAAAATAGCCAAAGAGTTAACAAAAACATATAGTTTATTGAAAATTCTAATTTTCACATAAAGCATACACAGTATAACCATATAGTAGATAATTAAAAGATTGTGACTACAACCATAGATACAGAAAATGACCCAAAAACAGAGTCCAGGACAGTAACAAACATTACCACTGTTAATAACTATGCAGCGAATGTGCTGCTGACATATAAGTATTGATATCTGCCGATATATGGTGGCACAGCTTAATAGTATGAGCACATTGGTGGTGCTAATAAAGTCGCCATATACCTGTGTGCAAAAAGTGCGACAGATGAAATAGGAGGGGAAATTAATTACCCATATGTAGTGGAGGTCCCATCTGGATCCTGGTCACGTACCCCAACGCGCGTTTCGCGTGCAATTATTACCGCTTCAGTTATATAAATTTTTGCCTAGCGGCTTATGATTTTTGGAGGTGTGATTCATGCCATTTTTTTTCCTTTTTGTGCAAAGCATGTTCTATTCTCTTTCTTGGACCAGCACTCCTCCCATTTGGCACAGATGATTTTAATTGGCAGGAGACGGCACAGTAAGGGGTCTAGCCCATTTTGGCTCTCACTGAAAAGCTGGAGGAAGGTGAGGTTCAGTGCTCCTTTTATTTTTGGGCTGTGTGGCGGCCATTGTTGCTGTGGCTTTGTGCTGGTGGGGTGGCGCGGTCTGGAGTCATGGGGGCTCAGTCTCGCAGCATGGGTGCTGTGGGGCAACAGGCCATCTGCCCTGCTGGTTCATTGTCGCTGTGGCAGTGGTTGCCACACGGCTCCGCTCTGCTATTGCGGTAGGACCCACTACGAGGTTTGCCATGACGTGACAATGGGCTTCATACAGTCTGATCAGAATGTTAAACTGAAAACCTCATATTCAGTTATATAAATTTTTGCCTGGCGGCTTTAGATCAACTTATGATTTTTGGAGGTGCAGTTCATGTCTTTTTTTTTCCTTTTTGTGCAAAAAATGCAATGTATGCCTGCAAAACGAGGATTTTGACATCACAGATACATCAGGCATCTGACGGAGATAACCCACTGTTTCAATATGTGGCCTTTTTTTAAAAAAACAACAACATTTTTAGCCACAAAATACTGTATAGACCATGGCTAGCAGACAAAAAAATGCAATGTATGCCTGCAAAGCGAGGATTTTGGCACCACAGATACACCGTGTGCCTGACGGAGATAACAGACTGCTTAAATATGTGGCCTTTTTGAAAAAAAAAATTAACCACAAAATACTGTATACAGTAGACCAAGGCTAGCAGACCAAACAAATGCAATGTGTGCCTGCAAAGCGAGAATTTGGACACCACTGATACGCCATGCTTCTGATGGAGAAAACAGACTGTTTCATTATGTGGTCTTTCTAAAAAAATTTAAACCACAAAATACTGTATAGACCAAGGCTAGCAGACAAAAAATGCAATGTATGCCTGCAAAGCAAGGATTTTGACATCACAGATACACCAGGCATCTGACGGAGATAACAGACTTTTTCAATATGTGGCCTGTTTTTTGGATTTAAAATTTTTTTAACCACAAATTACTGTATAGACCAAGGCTAGCAGACCAAGCAATGCAATTTATGCCGGCAAAGTGATGATTTTGACATCACAGCTACACCGGGCGTCTGAAGGAGATAACAGACTGTTTGAATATCTGGCCTGTTCTTTTGTTTTTAACATTTTTTCAACAACAAAATACTGTACAGACCAAGCTTAGCAGACCAAAAAATGCAATGCATGCCTACAAAGCGAGGATTTGGACACCACAGAAACACCAGGCGTCTGTCAGAGATAATAGACTGTTTCAATATGTGGCCCCCTTTAAAAAAAAAAATTAAACCACAAAATACTGTATAGAGCAAGGCTAGTAGACAAAACATGCAATGTATGCCTGCAAAGCGAGGTTTTTGACACCAGAGATACACCGAGTGTCTGATGGAGATAACAGACTGTTTCAATATGTGGCCTGTTTTATGGTTTAATTTTTTTTAACCTAAAGTCCTGTATAGGCCAAGGCTAGCAGACCAAAAAATGCAATTTATGCCTGAAAAGAAAGAATTTGGAGACCACAGATAGACCAGGCGTCAGATGGAGATAACAGACTGATCAAAATGTGGCCTTGATTTTTTTTGGCCCACCAAAATTGTGTCAGCAAGTAGGCTATGAAGCAAAAATATAAAAATTGGAGTACTAAAATTGTAAAATATTTGGCTCAATGATATGCGATGCGTGTAGAGTACAAATCACAGTGATAAATATAAAAACTGTACCTAAATATTTTTGGGCCAGCTACAGATTTTTTGGGCAGCAAAATGATGTCCAAAAATGTTGTAATAACCAAAATAATATAGTACCAAAAAAAGGTCAGATTTTTCGGCGCACTCACATCTGATGCCTGGGACAGAATTTTTTTTTTTAATTGTTAGATTTTCATGCTCTTGTATTGCAATGATCTGGCTGTAGTCTGCAATGTTACCAAGCAAATAAATGTAGAAAAAGGGAGCTATGGATTGCTTTCTAATAAAATTAGCAGGTTTAAGGAGCAAAAAAAAATTGCCATGGATACCTGCAGATTCTTACATATTAATCACGCAGTAGCAGAACTGAATGTAGCTTTTTGAGGTATGCAGTGAGATCTATATACTCACATACGTGCTTGCATGTCTTGCACTGATGTGGATATGTGCACATAGACTCCCCTGCCTACCTAGCGCTGAAATCTATGTACCCCTGAATTAGCCATAAAAAGGACTTTTGGTTTGTCATGACTTGTGGAATGCACACTAGTAGAATGAAAGTAAGATTCTGAGCCTATCTCAACAGTAGCTCTCCCTACACTAGCTGAGTCTGGAGAAGAATGCGGTGAGCAGGGCGGTGCCAGGTCTTTTAGAGACCTGATGATGCTGTGCGGCCAGCCAATCACTGCAATACCACAACAAAGATGGCTGCGGTATTACAGTGCATGGCAGACCATCCCTGCATGCTGAAAGGCACTCTAAAAAGCTCCAAAATTAAAAGGAGAAGACCCGAGCTCCCACCAAATAATCCCCAAAATATTAGGTGCTCGCCGAGTACACCGAGCATTATGATACTCTGCGCGTGCCGAGTAGGGGCGAGCACGTTCGATCATCACTAGTGTTCAGCATTGCGATAATGCAAATATCGGGTATTGGCCGATATTTGCTGTATCGGAATTCCGATACCGAGCTCCAATACTTTTGCGATATCGGATACCAGAATCGGAAGTTCCTATAGTGCAATGATGCACTATAATGGAGTGTGGGCGGTGTGTGGGCGGAGACTGTGTGTGTGTGCAGGCGGGGTCTGTGCATGACTGTGGGGGGTCTGTGCGTGCCTGCTGGGGGTCTGTGCAGCGTGCTGGGAATCTGTGCGTGTGTGCCGAGGCTCTTTGCAGGCCTGCCGGGGATCTGTGCGGGACTGCCAGGGCTTTGTGCATTTGTGCCGGGGCTCTGGGCGGCGTGCTGGGGCTCTGTGCAGCGTGTCAGGGCTCTGTGCAGCATGCAGGGCTCTGTGCGTGTGTGCCGGGACTTTGTGTGGCGTGCCGGGGCTCTGTGTGGCGTGCGGGGCTCTGTGCGTGTGTGCTGGGGCTCTGTGTGGCATGTCGGGGCTCTGTGCGGCGTGCGGAGCTCTGTGCGGCGTGCGGGGCTCTGTGCGGCATGCGGGGCTCTGTGCGGCATGCGGGGCTCTGTGCGGCATACGGGGCTCTGTGACTGTGTGATGGGACAGTAGTAGTCCCATCACCCAGCTAATGTGTTGAATGAAAAAAAAACATACATGCTGCATACATGATACATACATACATACTACATACTACATACATACTACATACAGTATATTGATACATTACATACAATACATACATACAGACATACAGTACATTAAACATAGAGTACATACTCACCATTACTTGTCACTTTGTTCCTCGAAGCCAGTGGCATCTGTAAAAAAATATGAAAATAACAAACAACCAATATACTCCCTGTCCGCAGAAATCCACGAGTGTCCCACGACGATCTCCCGTAGAGAACGGCAGCATCAGCTGGTGCGACCGCTTTCTAGGGGTCCCAGGGACATAATGATGGGAGGAAGGTATCCTTCCGCACTGTATTCCTCAGCCGCTGTAAAAAAAATAGTCCCTTGTCTCACTTTTGGCATTGCTGTAAGAGAAAATTTCCCACGCAGCAATTGCCATAAAGTAAGACTTTTTCCTAAGGTAACCTCAGTGATGCACTGCATTCATGCACTGCATTGAAAAACTGCACCCGCTGCCCACGTCGTGCAGAAATTTTACAACGTGCGTCGGTACGTTGGCCCGACACATAGTGACGGACCCATACCGACACAAGTGTGAAAGAGGCCTTAATGAGTGTTGAATTTTAAAAAAAAGCGGAAAAAAATGGTGTGGGCTCCCGCACAATTTTCTGCGCCAGAGGGGGAAAGCCGACGGCCGGGGGCCAATATTTGTAGCCTGCTATGAATATCAGCCTGCAGCTGTCTGCGTAGCGTTTACTGGCTATTAAAATAGGGAAACCCCCCCAAAAAATGACGTGGGGTCCCCCTATATTTTATAGCCAGAATGGCTATGCAGACAGCTGCGGGCTGATATTCATAGCTTAGAGAGGGGCCATGGATATTGGCCCCCCCGGCTACAAATACCAGTCCCAGAAATGGCGCATCTGTAAGATTCCCGCACTTAGCCCCTCTCTTCCCACTCCCGTGTAGTGGTGGGGTATGGGGTGTTTTGCTACTTCATAACCTGAAATTTCACGTTTTTTTGAAAGTTTGCATCAGTTAATGAAAAGAACATGCCTACAACTGTGAACATTTGGTTTTCTTTTTGTGTGAAGCAAACAACACATAGGACATAATTACTTAAAACATCAGTGTGCATAACTATTCAGTGCCTAAAGTCAGTACTTTTTAGAGCCTCCTTTTACCTCAGTTACAGCAGCAAGTCACTTGAGTAAGTCTCTATGAGCTTTCCATATCTTGCCAATGGGATTTTTGACTACTCCACTCCAAAACATTTACACATTAAACAATTCTCCTAAACCACTTGAGTGTTTTTGCAGAGTAGTTTGGGTCATTGTCTTGTTGGAAGGTGAACCTTCATCCCAGTCTCAAATCACTGACAGACTAAAACAGGTTTTGCTCAAGAATATCCCAGTATTTTGTGCCATCCATTTTCCCCTTAACTTGAACCATTTTACCTGTACTTGCTGCTGAAAAACATCAGCACAGCAGGACACTGCCACCACCATGTTTCAATGTGGGGATGGTGTTCTTGGGGTGATGAGCTGTGTTTGTTTGGCGACAGACTTAGCATTTAACATGATGGCCATGAAGTTCAGTTTGGTCTCATCTGACCACAGCACTTTCTTCCATGAATTTGGGGATTCTCCAACATGTCTTTTGGCTAAATTAAAACGATCCTTACAATTTTTGTGTGTAAGTTAAGTTTTTTTCTTCCCATTCTTCCATAAAGGTTACCTCTATGGAGTGTGTGGCTTATTGTGGTTATATGCACAGATACTCAAGTCTTTCCTTGAGAGGAACTCTGCAGCTCCTTCAGAGTTATCTTTGGTCTCCGTGCTGCCACTTTGATTAATGCCAGTGGGCGACCCTCTCTTAGCAGGTTTGTTGTGGAACTATGTTCTTTCCATTTGATGATAATGGATTTGATGGTTCTCCATTAGTGTTGAGCGATACCTTCCGATATCTGAAAGTATCGGTATCGGATAGGATCGGCCGATATTCAAAAAATATCGGATATCGCCGATACCGATACCCGATCCCAATGCAAGTCAATGGGACCAAAATATCGGAATTAAAATAAACCCTTTCTTGCCTTGTAGGTTCATTCTAAATGAAGGAAAACAACTAACAATAATGCCAGATGTATTTGGGGAGGTGGCGGAGACATTAAAGTCATAGAGGTTTATCCCAATCAAATAGAATAGCATGTTTTTTGTTTTTGTTTAAGACGTTCGGAGTGACAAAGATATTGACTATGTAAATTTTTTTTTAATTTTGTCAGATATTGATGTTTCACTATTCCACGCCCTTCCCCTTCTTTTTTTTCTTTTTTTTTTTTCTTTTCCCACACTTTCATCTTCATCATCATCAGCATCTTTGACATCAACTTCTTCTTCACCTTATTCATCTTCTTCTTCATCCTTTACCTTTTTTTTTTTTTGATTACATTCTTCATATTCATTTTATTCAACTATTATTATTCTTCCTATTCTACATATTCTTTTTATTCCACTGTTATTATTCTTCCTATTCTACTTCTTCATCATATTCTCATTTGTGACAGGCATTCCCCTAGTTGTTATCTATAAAAGTTTGAAGATTACACCTTCCGTTCTGCCAGTCACAAAAGTTACATTTGTCCGCGTTCAGTTTGGCCTGCAGCATCAGGCTTTATCCAGGGGCACCACGAGGAGGAACGGACTCACCCCCATACACTGCTTAGTCTTCTTCTGCATATAATTTAGATAATATCTTTTGCTCTGATATTAAGTGTTATGCTTAATGTTCTTCTGCTCTTTGTTCTGCAGCCTCTTGTTCTTCTGCTTCTCGGTATTCCATGTCGTCGTCTCCAGGGTCGTCGTCTTCAGTGTCGTCATCTCCGCCGTCGTCGTCTCCGCCGTCGTCGTCTCCGTCGTCGTCTCTGCTGTCTTCGTCGTCGTCATCGGGGTGGTCTTCCGGGTCGTCGTCGTCGTCGTCATCGGTGTGGTCTTCCGGGTCGTCGACTTTAGGGTCTTCAACTTGGAAATGTAGCAGAAGGTACAAGAAGGCTGAGAAAATGCCAAGAACCAGCTGATGGAACTGGAACTCGGATGGCTACCCGAAGGTTCAAGAGCCTATGGAACTACCGAGGACCAGCTGATGTTACTGGAACCCGGTTACTAAGCAGGAGGTACCCGTGCTAAAAAGCACTACCAAGGACCGCCTGACGTTGGCGGAACTCGGATACCCAGAAGGAGGCACCTAAGCCAAAGGCTCTGCCCGGAACCAGCTGACGTTACTGGAACCAGGATGGGGAGCAGAAGGTACAAGAGCAAAAGACACTGCCGAGAACCAGCTGACGGTACTGGAACCCGGATGGGTAGCCGAAGGTCCAAGAGCCAATGGAACTACCGAGGACCAGCTGACGTTACTGGAACCCGGTTACTAAGCAGGAGGTACCCGTGCCTGAAAGCACTACCAAGGACCACCTGACGTTGGTGGAACTTGGATACCCAGAAGGAGGCACCTAAGCCAAAGGCTCTGCCCGGAACCAGCTGACGTTACTGGAATCAGGATGGGGAGCAGAAGGTACAAGAGCAAAAGACACTGCCTAGAACCAGCTGACGGTGCTGGAACCAGGTGGTGGACCCGAAGGCCCACAGGAGAGGAGAGAACAGCTAGGCCGCGAGGCAGCCGCAGTTACCGAACCCCAACAGTCCTACAGGGGGAGCTGGGCCTACTGGCACTACAGAACCAGCCTTGACTACCAGTTCACGCAGCCCACATAGGAAGCTCCTAAACTAGAGGCACCCTGGAGTTGGCTAACTCGACCGCACCACGACGGGGCAAGCATAGGCGTCTCAGTGAAGTTGACACAACCCGGAAACAGCTGACGGTGCTGAAACCAGGCTTGGCACGAGGGAGTACCTGTGACAAGAACACTGCCGAGAACCAGCTGGCGGTGCTGGAACCCGGATGCGTTGCCCCAGTGTGCAAGAGCCAATGGCACGACCGAGGACCAGCTGACGGTGCTGGAACCCGGTTACTAAGCTGTAGGTGCCCGCGCTTAAAAGCACTACCAAGGACCGCCTGGCGTTGGCGGAACTCGGATACCCAGGAGGAGGCACCTAAGCCAAAGGCTCGGCCCGGAACCAGCTGACGGTGCTGGAACCAGGTGGTGGACCCCAAGGCCCACAGGAGAGGAGAGAACAGCTAGGCCGCGAGGCAGCCGCAGTTACCGAACCCCAACAGTCCTACAGGGGGAGCTGGGCCTACTGGCACTACAGAACCAGCCTTGACTACCAGTTCACGCAGCCCACATAGGAAGCTCCTAAACTGGAGGCACCCTGGAGTTGGCTAACCCGACCGCACCACGACGGGGCAAGCATAGGCGTCTCAGTGAGCTTGACACAACCCGGAAACAGCTGACGGTGCTGAAACCAGGCTTGGCACGAGGGAGTACCTGTGTCAAGAACACTGCCGAGAACCAGCTGGCGGTGCTGGAACCCAGATGCGTTGCCCCAGTGTGCAAGAGCCAATGGCACGACCGAGGACCAGCTGGCGGTGCTGGAACCCGGTTACTAAGCTGTAGGTGCCCGCGCTTAAAAGCACTACCAAGGACCGCCTGACGTTGGCGGAACTCGGATACCCAGGAGGAGGCACCTAAGCCAAAGGCTCGGCCTGGAACCAGCTGACGGTGCTGGAACCAGGTGGTGGACCCGAAGGCCCACAGGAGAGGAGAGAACAGCTAGGCCGCGAGGCAGCCGCAGTTACCGAACCCCAACAGTCCTACAGGGGGAGCTGGGCCTACTGGCACTACAGAACCAGCCTTGACTACCAGTTCACGCAGCCCACATAGACAGCTCCTAAACTGGAGGCACCCTGGAGTTGGCTAAACCGACCGCACCACGACGGGGCAAGCATAGGCGTCTCAGTGAGCTTGACACAACCCAGAAACAGCTGACGGTGCTGAAACCAGGCTTGGCACGAGGGAGTACCTGTGTCAAGAACACTGCCGAGAACCAGCTGGCGGTGCTGGAACCCAGATGCGTTGCCCCAGTGTGCAAGAGCCAATGGCACGACCGAGGACCAGCTGGCGGTGCTGGAACCCGGTTACTAAGCTGTAGGTGCCCGCGCTTAAAAGCACTACCAAGGACCGCCTGACGTTGGCGGAACTCGGATACCCAGGAGGAGGCACCTAAGCCAAAGGCTCGGCCTGGAACCAGCTGATGGTGCTGGAACCAGGTGGTGGACCCGAAGGCCCACAGGAGAGGAGAGAACAGCTAGGCCGCGAGGCAGCCGCAGTTACCGAACCCCAACAGTCCTACAGGGGGAGCTGGGCCTACTGGCACTACAGAACCAGCCTTGACTACCAGTTCACGCAGCCCACATAGGAAGCTCCTAAACTGGAGGCACCCTGGAGTTGGCTAACCCGACCGCACCACGACGGGGCAAGCATAGGCATCTCAGTGAGCTTGACACAACCCGGAAACAGCTGACGGTGCTGAAACCAGGCTTGGCACGAGGGAGTACCTGTGACAAGAACACTGCCGAGAACCAGCGGGCGGTGCTGGAACCCGGATGCGTTGCCCCAGTGTGCAAGAGCCAATGGCACCGAGGACCAGCTGACGGTGCTGGAACCCGGTTACTAAGCTGTAGGTGCCCGCGCTTAAAAGCACTACCAAGGACCGCCTGACGTTGGCGGAACTCGGATACCCAGGAGGAGGCACCTAAGCCAAAGGCTCGGCCCGGAACCAGCTGACGGTGCTGGAACCAGGAGGTGGACCCGAAGGCCCACAGGAGAGGAGAGAACAGCTAGGCCGCGAGGCAGCCGCAGTTACCGAACCCCAACAGTCCTACAGGGGGAGCTGGGCCTACTGGCACTACAGAACCAGCCTTGACTACCAGTTCACGCAGCCCACATAGGAAGCTCCTAAACTGGAGGCACCCTGGAGTTGGCTAACTCGACCGCAACACGACGGGGCAACGCATAGGTGTCTCAGTGAGTTTGACAGTACACGGAAACAGCTGACGGTGCTGGAACCAGTCTGGGCACGAGGGAGTACCCGTGACAAAAACACTGCCGAGAACCAGCTGGCGGTGCTGGAACCCAGATGCGTTGCCTATTAAAGATTGTCTTCCTAGAGCCCCAACTAGCGGTGCTGGAGCAAAGGGTAAGCAGGGGGAGCAGAGTGTAGGCCGAAGCCTGCACTGGAGGCAGCTTTGTGTCAGCGTTGCGTTTGCAGGACACTTTGCCGGCTACACAGTGTGGGAACAGCTGGCGTTGCTGAACCCCACTAACACAATGGCGGGTGTTTTTCTCTGTGCAGCTAGCACTTGCGGGCAAAAACTAGCGATGTTAGAGCCCGTGGTGAAGCAGGAGGAGGAGGAGAGGAGCAGAGTGTAGGCCGAAGCCTAGTTGAACCAATTTCAAAGGAAACCTTTAACCCCCCCTCAGGTGTTACAAAGTACAAGAGACACACCTTGTGCAGTATTAATGCTGCACAAGTGAAAGGTTGCTCTATTAATTTGTCTACTTGCACACGCTGAATGAAAGACGTACACAATTTAGCCCATTCTACAGTCAAACTGTAGTGGATGCGTGACTTGGCTTTTTAAGGAGACGCAGCACAGGTGTCCCAAATAACGCCTTGGTGCTTGGCGCAGCTTCCTGAGCGTTGTTATTTGCTGTACAGGAGTCTGCGCTCTTGTGTTATCCCTTGGCAATGCCCTGTTAGAGCTGCCCGTCTTATGACCTCATTTCATGTTGGCCAGTGCGGTTAACGATGGCCATAAATCCCAGACCCACAGTGCCTTTTCATAAAGTCACACTGCGGTGCTGGGATTCGTGGCCTTGAGCAGTAAATATTTTGGCCGCTCACACACGTCCTTACACCTGCTTCAGACTGGGCGGCCTCTGCTGATCCCTTCTCGCATGCCGCGGCCATGAGGCTGCACAGTCTGAAGAAGGCGGAAGGAGATGAGTTAAGACAGGCGAAGATATGCACTGCTCGTGCCCATCAATCACACCCTCGCAGTCAAAATAAGTAAGACAACGAGGAGCATTGTTTCAGGCAGGGCGGACGCACAGGCGCAACAAGCCAACCAATGATGTCAGAAGACGGGAAGCGCTACCAAGGGGGGTGCTGCGTATCATTAGAAAGGAAAGTCACACCTCAGGGACAGTGGAATGGTCTCAATGAGACACATTTTGTGCGTGTTGAGTTCCACGTGGGCAAGGAGAAAAAGTCAGCCACCTTGTACAAATGCAGCAGTACTGCTGTACAAGGTGGCTGTTATACATAGAAACACCTGGGGGGGTGGGGCCAGGTTCCCTTTAATTTCAGTTCATGTGCCTGCATGGCGTTTCCAGGTCACGTTGCCGGCTACACAGCAGGGGAACAGCTGGCGGTGCTGAACCCCACTAACACATTGGCTGGTGTTTTTCTCTGTGCAGCTAGCACTTCCGGGCAGAGACTGGAGGTGTTTGAGCCCAGGGTCAGCAGGAGGAGGAGAGGAGCAGAGTGTAGGCCGAAGCCTGCACTGGTGGCAGCTTTTGGTCAGTTGTGCCAGCGTGGCTTGTGCTGGACACGATGCCGGCTACACAGCGGGGGAACAGCTGGCGGTGCTGAAACCCACTGGCACAATGGTGGGTGTTTTTCTCTGTGCAGCTAGCATGTCCGGGCAGAAACTGGCGGTGTTTGAGCCCAGGGTCAGCAGGAGGAGGAGAGGAGCAGAGTGTAGGCCGAAGCCTGCACTGGTGGCAGCTTTTGGTCGGTTGTGCCAGCGTGGCTTGTGCTGGACACGATGCCGGCTACACAGCAGGGGAACAGCTGGCGGTGCTGAACCCCACTAACACATTGGCTGGTGTTTTTCTCTGTGCAGCTAGCACTTCCAGGCTACAACTGGCGGTGTTATAGCCCAGGGTCAGCAGGAGGAGGAGAGGAGCAGAGTGTAGGCCGAAGCCTAGTTGAACCAATTTCAAAGGTAACCTTTAACCCCCCCTCAGGTGTTGCAAGGTACAAGAGCCACACCTTGAACAGCATTAATGATGCACAAGTCAAAGGTTGCTCTCTTAATTTTGCTCCTTGCACACGCTGAATAAAACACATACACTATTTAGCCCATTATACTGTCAAACAGTAGTGGAGGCGTGACTTGTCTTTTTAAGGAGACGCAGCACAGGTGTACAAATTTACACCTAGGTGCTGGGCGCAGATTCCTTACCGTTGTTATTTGCAGTACAGGAAACTGCGCTCTTGTGTTTTCCTTTGGCAATACCCTGTTAGTGCAGGCCGTCTCATGACCTCATTTCATGTTGGCCGGTGCGGTAAACGATGGCCATAAATCCCAGACCCACAGTGCCTTTTCCTAAAGTAACACTGCGGTGCTGGGATTCGTGGCCTTGTGCAGTAAATATGTTCGCCGCTCACACATGTCCTTTCACCTGCTTCAGACTGGGCGGCCTCAGCTGATCCCTTATCGCATGCCGCGGCCATGAGGCCGCACAGTCAGAAGAAGGCGGAAGGAGGGGAGTGAAGACAGGGGAACATATGCACTGCTCGTGCCCATCAATCACACCCTCGCAGTCAAAATATATGAGACAACGAGGGGCGTTGTGTCGGGCAGGGCGGACGCACAGGCACAGCCAGCCAACCAATGATGTCAGAAGACGGGCAGCGCTAACAATGGGGGTGCTGCGTGTCATTAGAAAGGAAAGTCACACCTCAGGGACAGTGGAATGGTCTCTAATGAGACACATTTTGTACGTGTTGAGTTCCACGTGGGCAAGGAGAAAAAGTCAGCCACCTTGTACAAATGCAGCAGTACTGCTGTACAAGGTGGCTGTTATACATAGAAACACCTGGGGGTGGGGGGCAGGCTCCCTTCAATTTCAGTTCATGTGCCTGCGTGGCGTTTGCAGGACACGTTGCCGGCTACACAGCAGGGGAACAGCTGGCGGTGCTGAACCCCACTAACACATTGGCTGGTGTTTTTCTCTGTGCAGCTAGCACTTCCGGGCAGAAACTGGAGGTGTTTGAGCCCAGGGTCAGCAGGAGGAGGAGAGGAGCAGAGTGTAGGCCGAAGCCTAGTTGAACCAATTTCAAAGGTAACCTTTAACCCCCCCTCAGGTGTTGCAAGGTACAAGAGCCACACCTTGAACAGCATTAATGATGCACAAGTCAAAGGTTGCTCTCTTAATTTTGCTCCTTGCACACGCTGAATAAAACACGTACACTATTTAGCCCACTATACTGTCAAACAGTAGTGGAGGCGTGACTTGTCTTTTTAAGGAGATGCAGCACAGGTGTCAAAATTTACACCTAGCTGCTGGGCGCAGATTCCTGAGCGTTGTTATTTGCTGTACAGGAGTCTGCGCTATTGTGATCCCTTGGCCATGCGCTGTGAGCGCTTCCTGTCTTCTGACCTCATTTCATGTCGGCCGTTGCGGTTAGCAATGGACATGAATCCCAGACCCACAGTGTGTTTTCAAAAAATCACACTGCGTGGCTGGGATTCGTGGCCTTGTGCAGTAAATATGTTTGACACTCACACATGTCATTACACCTGCTTCAGACTGGGCGGCCTCATCTGATCCCTTATCGCCTGCCGCGGCCATGAGGACACCCAGTCTGAAGAAGGCGGAAGGAGATGAGTGAACACAAGCAAACATATGCACTGCACATGCCCATCAATCACACCCTCGCTGTCCAAAAAAATAAGACACCGAGGGGCGTTGTTTCGAGCAGGGCAGACGCACAGGCGCAGCCAGCTAACCAATGATGTCAAAAGACGGGCAGCGCTAACAAGGGTGGTGCTGCGTATCATTAGAAAGGAAAGTCACACCTCAGGGACAGTGGAATGGTCTCAATGAGACACATTTTGTACGTGTTGAGTTCCACGTGGGCAAGGAGAAAAAGTCAGCCACCTTGT
This sequence comes from Ranitomeya imitator, assembly GCF_032444005.1. Lineage (NCBI taxonomy): Eukaryota > Metazoa > Chordata > Amphibia > Anura > Dendrobatidae > Ranitomeya > Ranitomeya imitator. Next base: position 286,537,321 of record NC_091287.1, read on the forward strand.
ACAAATGCAGCAGTACTGCTGTACAAGGTGGCTGTTATACATAGAAACACCTGGGGGTGGGGGGCAGGCTCCCTTCAATTTCAGTTCATGTGCCTGCGTGGCGTTTGCAGGTCACGTTGCAAGCTACACAGCAGGGGAACAGCTGGCGTTGCTGAACCCCACTGACACATTGACTGGTGTTTTTCTCTGTGCAGCTCGCATGTCCGGGCAAAAACTGGCGGTGTTAGAGCCCAGGGTCAGCAGGAGGAGGAGAGGAGCAATGTGTAGGCCGAAGCCTGCACTGGTGGCAGCTTTTGGTCGGTTGTGCCAGCGTGGCTTGTGCTGGACACGATGCAAGCTACACAGCAGGGGAACAGCTGGCGTTGCTGAACCCCACTGACACATTGACTGGTGTTTTTCTCTGTGCAGATCGCATGTCCGGGCAAAAACTGGCGGTGTTAGAGCCCAGGGTCAGCAGGAGAAGGAGAGGAGCAAAGTGTAGGCCGAAGCCTGCACTGGTGGCAGCTTTTGGTCGGTTGTGCCAGCGTGGCTTGTGCTGGACACGATGCAAGCTACACAGCAGGGGAACAGCTGGCGTTGCTGAACCCCACTGACACATTGACTGGTGTTTTTCTCTGTGCAGCTAGCACTTCCAGGCTACAACAGGTGGTGTTATAGCCCAGGGTCAGCAGGAGGAGGAGAGGCGCAGAGTGTAGGCCGAAGCCTAGTTGAACCAATTTCAAAGGTAACCTTTAACCCCCCCTCAGGTGTTGCAAGGTACAAGAGCCACACCTTGAACAGCATTAATGATGCACAAGTCAAAGGTTGCTCTCTTAATTTTGCTCCTTGCACACGCTGAATAAAACACGTACACTATTTAGCCCATTATACTGTCAAACAGTTGTGGAGGCGTGACTTGTCTTTTTAAGGAGACGCAGCACAGGTGTCAAAATTTGCACCTAGGTACTGGGCGCAGATTCCTGAGCGTTGTTATTTGCTGTACAGGAGTCTGCGCTATTGTGATCCCTTGGCCATGCGCTGTGAGCGCTTCCTGTCTTCTGACCTCATTTCATGTCGGCCGTTGCGGTTAGCGATGGACATGAATCCCAGACCCACAGTGTGTTTTCAAAAAATCCCACTGCGTGGCTGGGATTCGTGGCCTTGTGCAGTAAATAGGTTTGCCACTCACACATGTCCTTACACCTGCTTCAGACTGGGCGGCCTCAGCTGATCCCTTATCGCCTACCACGGCCAGGAGGCCGCATAGTCTGAAGAAGGCGGAAGGAGATGAGTTAAGACAGGCGAACATATGCACTGCTCGTGCCCATAAACCACACCCTCGCTGACAAAATAAATATGACAACGAGGGGCGTTGTTTCTAGCAGGGAGGATGCACAGGCGCAGCCAGCTAGCCATGATGACAAAAGACGGGAAACGCTACCAAGGGGGGTGCTGCGTATCATTAGAAAGGAAAGTCACACCTCAGGGACAGTGGAATGGTCTCAATGAGACACATTTTGTACGTGTTGAGTTCCACGTGGGCAAGGATAAAAAGTCAGCCACCTTGTACAAATGCAGCAGTACTGCTGTACTAGGTGGCTGTTATACATAGAAACACCTGGGGGGGTGGGGCCAGGTTCCCTTTAATTTCAGTTCATGTGCCTGCGTGGCGTTTGCAGGTCACGTTGCCGGCTACACAGCAGGGGAACAGCTGGCGTTGCTGAACCCCACTAACACATTGGCTGGTGTTTTTCTCTGTGCAGCTAGCACTTCCGGGCAAAAACTAGCGGTGTTTGAGCCCAGGGTCAGCAGGAGGAGGAGAGGAGCAGAGTGTAGGCCGAAGCCTGCACTGGTGGCAGCTTTTGTTCTGTTGTGCCAGCGTGGCTTGTGCTGGACACGTTGCCGACTACACAGCAGGGGAACAGCTGGCGGTGCTGAACCCCACTGACACATCACCTAGTGTTTTTTCTGTGTAGACAACACTTCCAGGTGGCAACTGACAGTGTTGAAACCCAGGGAATCAAAGAGGAGCAGAGCGTAGGCCGAAGCCTGCAGTGGAGCAAGTTGAAAGGGAACCTTTAACCCCCCCCCCAGGCATTTGTTGCTGAAAGAGCCATCTTGTACAGCAGTAATACTGCACATGGAAAATGGTGGCTCCGAAAATTATGCTCCTTGCAAACGCTGAAGTACACACTCATATAATGTGTCCCCTCACACCGTCAAACCATCCTGGAAGTGGGACTTTCCTTTGTAATGTGACACAGCACAGCCGTCATTCCAACCCCCTTGGTGCCGTGCGCCACCTCCTCAACGTTGTTTGGTTCTGTCACGGAGCCCGTGCTGTAATGTTATCCCTTGGCCATGCACAGTTAGCGGTGCCCGTCTTCTGACATCATGTAGGTGTCAGGCTGGCAGTGCCTGTGCGTCCAAGCTGCCCGAGATCCAACCTTGCAGTGTCATCTAATGTAGTCCCACTGCGGGCCAGGGATCCATGGGCATGCGCAGTGCATATCATCGCCTCTCACTCACCTCCTTCCTGCTTCTTCAGACTGTGCGGCGTCACGGCCGTGGCATGCTATTAGGGATCAGCTGACGCCGCCTAGTCTGAAGAAGCGTGAAGAAGGGGAGTGAGAGGCTAGTATATGCACTGCGCATGGCCATGGATACCAGGCCCACTGTGGGATCACATTAGACGACACTGCGAGGTGTGATTTCGGGCAGCGTGGACGCACAGGCGCAGCCAGGACGACAACAAATGATGTCAGAGGACGGGCAGCGCAAACTGTGCATGGCCAAGGGATAACATAACAGCGCAGGGTCCATGACGGAATCAAACAACGCTAAGGAGGCAGCGCACGGTGCCAAGGGGGTAGCAATGACGGCTGTGATGCGTCACATTACAAAGGAAAGTCCCACCTCTGGGACGGTTGGACGGTGTGAGGGGACACATTACATGAGTGTGTAGTTCAGCGTTTGCAAGGAGCATAATTTCAAGAGCGACCTTTCCCTTGTGCAGTATTAGTGCTGCACATGGTGGCTCTTTCAGTAACAAACGCGTAGGGGGGGGGGTGACAGGTCCCCTTACATTTTAGTTGTGCCAGCGTGGCGGTCGCATGACACGTTGCCGGATACACAGCTGGGGATCAGCTGACGTTACTGAACCCCAATAACAGAGGAGCGACTGTTGACTGTGCACACAGCACTTCCAGGCACCAACTGGCGGTGTTAGAGCCGAGGGACAGCAGGAGGAGCAGATTGGAGGTATTGCCGCACACACAGCTGGGGATCAGCTGACGTTACTGAACCCCAATAACAGAGGAGCGACTGTTGACTGTGCACACAGCACTTCCAGGCACCAACTGGCGGTGTTAGAGCCCAGGGACAGCAGGAGGAGCAGATTGGAGGTATTGCCGCACACACAGCTGGGGATCAGCTGACGTTACTGAACCCCAATAACAGAGGAGCGACTGTTGACTGTGCACACAGCACTTCCAGGCACCAACTGGCGGTGTTAGAGCCCAGGGACAGCAGGAGGAGCAGAGGAACAGAGTGTAGGCCGAAGACTGATTGGAGCAAGTTGAAAGGGAACCTTTAACCCCCCCCAAGACGTTTGTAGCTGAAAGAGCCATCTTGTGCAGCACTAAGGATGCAAAAGGAAAAGGTGGTTCTTTTAATTATGCTCCTTGCAAACACCGAAGTAAACACTAAAAATGTGTCCCCTTATACCGTTAAACCGTCCCGGAGGTGCGAATTTCCTTCGTAATGGGACACAGCACAGCTGTCATTCCTATCCCCTTGGTGCCGTGCGCTGCCTCCTCAGCGTTGTTTTAAGCTGTCACGGAGCCTGCGCTGTTCTGTTAGTCCTTGGCCATGCCCAATTAGCGCTGCCTGTCTTCTGACATAATTTGGTGTCAGGCTGTCAGTGCCTGTGCGTCCACGCTGCTCCAGATCCCACCTCGCAGTCTCGTCTAACGTAATCCCACTGCGGGCTTGGAACCATGGGCATGCACAGTGCATATCCTCGACTCTCACTCCCCTCCTTCCCTCTTCTTCAGACTGTGCGGTGTCACGGCCGTGGCATGCTATTAGGGATCAGCTGACGGCGCACAGTCTAAAGAAGGCGGAGGGAAATAAGCGAGAGCCCGAGGGGAAGATATGCACTGCGCATGCCCATGGATCCCAGGCCCGCAGTGTGACTCAATCAGAAGACACTGCGAGGCGGGATCTCGGGCAGCGCGGCCGCACAGGCGCAGTGTTATGGCTGGCAATCAGGCAACACAGCGTGCAGTAATCAGCGCACATACAGAGATCTGGCAATAACCAAAAACAATAGGACGAGCTCTGAGACGTGGAATCTCTGTAGACTGCAGTACCTGATCTATCCTCACACAACTATAAGCAGCAGTGGATTGCGCCTATCACTACCTATGCAACTCGGCACTGCCTGAGGAGCTGACTAGCCTGAAGATAGAAATACAAGCCTGACTTACCTCAGAGAAATACCCCAAAGGAATAGGCAGCCCCCCACATATAATGACTGTTAGCAAGATGAAAAGACAAACGTAGGAATGAAATAGATTCAGCAAAGTGAGGCCCGATATTCTAGACAGAGCGAGGATAGCAAAGAGAACTATGCAGTCTACAAAAAACCCTAAAACGAAAACCACGCAAAGGGGCAAAAAGACCCACCGTGCCGAACTAACAGCACGGCGGTGCACTCCTTTGCTTCTCAGAGCTTCCAGCAAAAGTTAATAGCAAGCTGGACAGAAAAAACAGAAAACAAACTAGAAGCACTTATCTAGCAGAGCAGCAGGCCCAAGGAAAGATGCAGTAGCTCAGATCCAACACTGGAACATTGACAAGGAGCAAGGAAGACAGACTCAGGTGGAGCTAAATAGCAAGGCAGCCAACGAGCTCACCAAAACACCTGAGGGAGGAAGCCCAGAGACTGCAATACCACTTGTGACCACAGAAGTGAACTCAGCCACAGAATTCACAACAGTACCCCCCCCTCGAGGAGGGGTCACCGAACCCTCACCAGAACCCCCAGGCCGACCAGGATGAGCCACCTGAAAGGCACGAACAAGATCTGGGGCATGGACATCAGAGGCAAAAACCCAGGAATTATCTTCCTGAGCATAACCCTTCCATTTGACCAGATACTGGAGTTTCCGTCTAGAGACACGAGAATCCAAAATCTTCTCCACAACATACTCCAATTCCCCCTCCACCAAAACAGGGGCAGGAGGCTCCACAGATGGAACCATAGGTGCCACGTATCTCCTCAACAACGACCTATGGAATACATTATGTATGGAAAAGGAGTCTGGGAGGGTCAGACGAAAAGACACCGGATTGAGAATCTCAGAAATCCTATACGGACCAATAAAACGAGGCTTAAATTTAGGAGAGGAAACCTTCATAGGAATATGACGAGAAGATAACCAAACCAGATCCCCAACACGAAGTCGGGGTCCCACACGGCGTCTGCGATTAGCGAAAAGCTGAGCCTTCTCCTGGGACAAGGTCAAATTGTCCATTACCTGAGTCCAGATCTGCTGCAACCTGTCCACCACAGAATCCACACCAGGACAGTCCGAAGACTCAACCTGTCCTGAAGAGAAACGAGGATGGAACCCAGAATTGCAGAAAAATGGAGAGACCAAGGTAGCCGAGCTGGCCCGATTATTAAGGGCGAACTCAGCCAACGGCAAAAATGACACCCAATCATCCTGGTCAGCGGAAACAAAACATCTCAGATATGTTTCCAAGGTCTGATTGGTTCGTTCGGTCTGGCCATTAGTCTGAGGATGGAAGGCCGAGGAGAAAGATAGGTCAATGCCCATCCTACCACAAAAGGCTCGCCAGAACCTCGAGACAAACTGGGAACCTCTGTCAGAAACAATATTCTCAGGAATGCCATGCAAACGAACCACATGCTGGAAGAACAAAGGCACCAAATCAGAGGAGGAAGGAAATTTAACCAAGGGCACCAGATGGACCATTTTAGAAAAGCGATCACAGACCACCCAAATGACCGACATTTTTTGAGAAACGGGAAGGTCAGAAATGAAATCCATCGAAATATGTGTCCAAGGCCTCTTCGGGACCGGCAAGGGCAAAAGCAACCCACTGGCACGTGAACAGCAGGGCTTAGCCCTAGCACAAATTCCACAGGACTGCACAAAAGCACGCACATCCCGTGACAGAGACGGCCACCAGAAGGATCTAGCAACCAACTCCCTGGTACCAAAGATTCCTGGATGACCGGCCAGCACCGAACAATGAAGTTCAGAGATAACTTTACTAGTCCACCTATCAGGGACGAACAGTTTCTCGGCCGGACAACGATCAGGTTTATTAGCCTGAAATTTCTGCAACACTCTCCGCAAATCAGGGGAGATGGCAGACACAATGACTCCTTCCTTGAGGATACTCGCCGGCTCAGATAACCCCGGAGAGTCGGGCACAAAACTCCTAGACACAGCATCCGCCTTCACATTTTTAGAGCCCGGAAGGTATGAAATCACAAAATCAAAACGAGCAAAAAACAACGACCAACGGGCCTGTCTAGGATTCAAGCGCTTGGCAGACTCAAGATAAGTAAGGTTCTTATGATCAGTCAAAACCACCACGCGATGCTTAGCACCCTCAAGCCAATGACGCCACTCCTCGAATGCCCACTTCATGGCCAGCAACTCTCGGTTGCCCACATCATAATTACGCTCAGCAGCAGAAAATTTCCTGGAAAAGAAAGCACATGGTTTGAACACTGAGCAACCAGAACCTCTCTGTGACAAAACCGCCCCTGCACCAATCTCAGAAGCATCAACCTCGACCTGGAACGGAAGAGAAACATCAGGTTGACACAACACAGGGGCACAGCAAAAACGACGCTTCAACTCCTGAAAAGCTTCCACGGCAGCAGAAGACCAATTAACCAAATCAGCACCCTTCTTGGTCAAATCGGTCAATGGTCTGGCAATGCTAGAAAAATTACAGATGAAGCGACGATAAAAATTAGCAAAGCCCAGGAATTTCTGCAGACTTTTCAGAGATGTCGGCTGAGTCCAATCCTGGATGGCCTGAACCTTAACCGGATCCATCTCGATAGTAGAAGGGGAAAAGATGAACCCCAAAAATGAAACTTTCTGCACACCGAAGAGACACTTTGATCCCTTCACGAACAAGGAATTAGCACGCAGTACCTGGAAAACCATTCTGACTTGCTTCACATGAGACTCCCAATCATCCGAGAAGATCAAAATGTCATCCAAGTAAACAATCAAGAATTTATCCAGATACTCACGGAAAATGTCATGCATAAAAGACTGAAAAACAGATGGAGCATTGGCAAGTCCGAACGGCATCACCAGATACTCAAAATGACCCTCGGGCGTATTAAATGCCGTTTTCCATTCATCTCCCTGCCTGATTCTCACCAGATTATACGCACCACGAAGATCAATCTTAGTAAACCAACTAGCCCCCTTAATCCGAGCAAACAAGTCAGAAATCAATGGCAAGGGATACTGAAACTTAACAGTGATCTTATTAAGAAGGCGGTAATCAATACACGGTCTTAGCGAACCATCCTTCTTGGCTACAAAAAAGAACCCTGCTCCCAATGGTGACGACGATGGGCGAATATGTCCCTTCTCCAGGGACTCCTTCACATAACTGCGCATAGCGGTGTGTTCAGGTACGGACAAATTAAATAAACGACCCTTAGGGAATTTACTACCAGGAATCAAATCGATAGCACAATCACAATTCCTATGCGGAGGTAGGGCATCAGACTTGGACTCTTCAAATACATCCTGAAAGTCCGACAAGAACTCTGGGATGTCAGAAGGAATGGATGACGAAATAGACAAAAATGGAACATCACCATGTACTCCCTGACAACCCCAGCTGGTTACCGACATAGAGTTCCAATCCAATACTGGATTATGGGTTTGTTTGCAGCCATGGCAACCCCAACACGACCACATCATGCAAATTATGCAGTACCAGAAAGCGAATAACTTCCTGATGTGCAGGAGCCATGCACATGGTCAGCTGGGCCCAGTACTGAGGCTTATTCTTGGCCAAAGGTGTAGCATCAATTCCTCTCAACGGAATAGGACACCGCAAAGGCTCCAAGAAAAATCCACAACGTTTAGCATAATCCAAATCCATCAGATTCAGGGCAGCGCCTGAATCCACAAACGCCATGACAGAATACGATGACAAAGAGCACATTAAGGTAATGGACAAAAGGAATTTGGACTGTACAGTACCAATAACGGCAGAGCTATCGAACCGCCTAGTGCGTTTAGGACAATTAGAAATAGCATGAGTAGAATCACCACAATAGAAACACAGTCTGTTCAGACGTCTGTGTTCTTGCCGTTCTACTTTAGTCATAGTCCAGTCGCACTGCATAGGCTCAAATTTACTCTCAGACAATACCGCCAGATGGTGCACAGATTTACGCTCGCGCAAGCGACGACCGATCTGAATGGCCAAGGACATAGACTCATTCAAACCAGCAGGCATAGGAAATCCCACCATTACATCCTTAAGAGCTTCAGAGAGACCCTTTCTGAACAAAGCCGCTAGTGCAGATTCATTCCACAGAGTGAGTACTGACCACTTCCTAAATTTCTGACAATATACTTCTACATCATCCTGACCCTGGCATAAAGCCAGCAGATTTTTCTCAGCCTGATCCACTGAATTAGGCTCATCGTAAAGCAATCCCAGCGCCTGGAAAAATGCATCAACATTACTCAATGCAGAATCTCCTGGTGCAAGAGAAAACGCCCAGTCCTGTGGGTCGCCGCGCAAAAAAGAAATAATAATCAAAACCTGTTGAATAGGATTACCAGAAGAATGAGGTTTCAAGGCCAAAAATAGCTTACAATTATTTCTGAAGCTCAGGAACTTAGTTCTGTCACCAAAAAACAAATCAGGAATCGGAATTCTTGGTTCTAGCATCGATTTCTGATCAATAGTATCTTGAATCTTTTGTACATTTACAACGAGATTATCCATTGAGGAGCACAGAGCCTGAATATCCATGTCCACAGCTGTGTCCTGAAGCACTCTAATGTCTAGGGGAAAAAAAAGACTGAAGACAGAGCTAAGAAAAAAAAATGATGTCAGGATTTCTTTTTTCCCTCTATTGGGAATCATTGGTGTGGCTCCTTGTACTGTTATGGCTGGCAATCAGGCAACACAGCATGCAGTAATCAGCGCACATACAGAGATCTGGCAATAACCAAAAACAATAGGACGAGCTCTGAGACGTGGAATCTCTGTAGACTGCAGTACCTGATCTATCCTCACACAACTATAAGCAGCAGTGGATTGCGCCTATCACTACCTATGCAACTCGGCACTGCCTGAGGAGCTGACTAGCCTGAAGATAGAAATACAAGCCTGACTTACCTCAGAGAAATACCCCAAAGGAATAGGCAGCCCCCCACATATAATGACTGTTAGCAAGATGAAAAGACAAACGTAGGAATGAAATAGATTCAGCAAAGTGAGGCCCGATATTCTAGACAGAGCGAGGATAGCAAAGAGAACTATGCAGTCTACAAAAAACCCTAAAACGAAAACCACGCAAAGGGGCAAAAAGACCCACCGTGCCGAACTAACAGCACGGCGGTGCACTCCTTTGCTTCTCAGAGCTTCCAGCAAAAGTTAATAGCAAGCTGGACAGAAAAAACAGAAAACAAACTAGAAGCACTTATCTAGCAGAGCAGCAGGCCCAAGGAAAGATGCAGTAGCTCAGATCCAACACTGGAACATTGACAAGGAGCAAGGAAGACAGACTCAGGTGGAGCTAAATAGCAAGGCAGCCAACGAGCTCACCAAAACACCTGAAGGAGGAAGCCCAGAGACTGCAATACCACTTGTGACCACAGAAGTGAACTCAGCCACAGAATTCACAACAGCGCAGCCAGCCTGACACCAAATTATGTCAGAAGACAGGCAGCGCAAATAGGGCATGCCCAAGGGATAACAGAACAGTGCAGGCTCCGTGACAGCTTAAAACAACGCTGAGGAGCCAGCGCATGGCACCAAGGGGGTAGGAATGACGGCTGTGCTGCGTCACATTACGAAGGAAAGTCCCAGCTCCGGGACAGTATAACGGTATCAGTGAACACATTTTATAAGTGTTAAGTTCTGCGTGTGCAAGGAGCTAAAAAAAAAGAGCTACCTTTTCCTTGTGCAGCATTACTGCTTCACAAGATGGCTCTTTCAGTAACAAACGACGGGGGGCGGGGGGGACAGGTTCCCTTACATTTAGGTTGTTGTGCCAGCGTGGCGGTCGCAGGACACATTGCCGGCTACACAGCTGGGGATCAGCTGACGTTACTGAAACCCAATAACACTGGGTCGTATGTTTTTACTGTGCAGCCTGCACTTCTGAGCCGCAACTGGCAGTGTTGGAGCCAAGGAATAGCAGTTCAGGTGGTAGAAAGATGAACACAGCAGGAGACCTGGATGACACCCAATTACTTAATCAGGCAGAGGAGTGGCAAATTCCTGCGAGATCCAGGCCTGGTTCATTTTCAGGAAAGTAAGCCGGTCAACGTTATCGGAGGATAGTCGCATGCGACGGTCTGTTAGTACACCACCTGCGGCACTAAAGACACGTTCCGATAAGACACTAGCCGCAGGGCAAGCCAGCACCTCCAATGCATACTGGCTTAGCTCTGGCCATGTATCCAGCTTAGAGACCCAAAACTTGAACGGGGAAGAGCCGTCTGGGAGTACAGTAAGAGGGCAAGCCATGTAGTCTGTCACCATCTGACGGAACCGTTGCCTCCTGCTGACTGGAGCCGCCGGTGATGGTGTAGACATTTGGGGCGGGCACACAAAAGTGTGCCAGAGTTGTGCCATACTGGGCTTGCCTTGGGCAGAGGCACTGCTTCTGCTCCCTCTTTGGGCAGAGCCTCCCCCACTGCCTCGACGCACTGAGCTGCTTTGTAAAGCACTAGCAGCACTCCTCTCAGTTGGACAGGAGAAGATGATGGAATTCACCAGTGTGTCGTGGTACTCCCGCAATTTACGCTCCCGGGTCAACGCAGGGATGAGGTTTTGGACGTTGTCCCGGTAGCGAGGATCGAGGAGGGTGAACACCCAATAATCAGGCATGTTGAGAATGTGGTCGATGCGGCTGTCGTTTCTCAGGCACTGCAGCATGAAATCCACCATGTGCTGCAGAGTGCCAACTGGCCCAGAAACGCTGTCCCCTGCTTGAGACATGATCTCTGCCCGCTCGTCATCACCCCACCCTCGCTGTACACACTGACCACTGGACAATTGTGTCGCTCCCTCCTCTGGACGGAGCTCTTCCTCCTCCATTGACTCCTCCTCATCCTCCTCACAAATTGGCCCCTGCGTACCCCTTTGTGAGGAACCACGTGGCGCTGACTCTCCAGAAGCTGATGGAAAAGGTGACTCCTCATCCTCCACCTCTTCCACAACATCATCCCTTAACCCTTGCAAAGTTTGCTGAAGCAGGCAGATAAGGGGGACAGTCATGCTGACTAGTGCATCATCTGCACTTGCCATCCGCGTGGAATAATCAAAAGGACGCAAAACCTGGCAGACGTCCTTCATAGTGGCCCACTCTGTGGTTGTGAAGTCTGATCGGCGCTGACTGTGACTTCTTTGCGCCTGATGCAGCTGGTACTCCATAACTGCTTGCTGCTGCTCACACAACCGCTCCAACATATGTAACGTGGAATTCCACCTGGTAGATAGGTCACATATGATGCGGTGTTCCGGAAGGCGGAATCGGCGCTGCAGAGCAGCAATGCGGGATCTGGCCAAGCTGGAACGCCGCAAGTGAGCACACTCTAGGCGGACCTTGTGCAGCAGGGCATCAAGATCCGGATAGTCCCTCAGAAAACTCTGCACAACCAAATTGAGCACATGTGCCAGACATGGGATGTGAGTGAGGTTGCCAAGGGCCAAAGCTGCCACCAGATTTCGGCCATTGTCACACACTACCATGCCTGGCTGGAGATTCGCTGGCAGTAACCACACATCGCTCTCCTGCTTGATGGCATTCCAGAGCTCCTGCGCTGTGTGGCTTCGATGCCCCAATGAAACTAGTTTCAAGATGGCCTGCTGACGTTTGGCCACGGCTGTGCTCATGTCGGTCATAGGTAAACGTTCACGGGTCCATGTGGAGGTGGACTGTGACGGATCCTGCAGAGAGGAATCTGAGGAACTGGTGTAAGAGGAGGAGTCGATGCGTACAGACTGGATTCCTGCAATCCTTGGAGTGGGCAGGACACGTCCTGCGCCACTCGCACGATCTGTACCTGGCTCAACAACATTAACCCAATGGGCAGTGAGGGAAACATATCGCCCCTGTCCATGCTGACTGGTCCACGCATCGGTGGTGAGGTGGACCTTGCTACTGACGGCGTTCAGTAGCGCATGTTTTATGTTTGCCTCAACATGCCTGTGCAGGGCAGGGACAGCCTGCCTGCTGAAGTAAAAGCGGCTGGGCACCTTGTACTGTGGGACTGCCAATGCCATCAAGTCACGGAAGCTGTCAGTCTCCACCAGCCTGAACGAGAGCATTTCCAGGGACAACAGTTTGGCAATGCCTGCATTCAGAGCCTGTGCTCGGGGGTGGTTGGCCGAGAATGCCCGCCTTTTCTCCCATGCCTGTACTACCGATGGCTGTAGAGTAGACTGAGAGTGTGAGGATGACTGGGAAGGTGGTGCTGTGGGTGGAATTACACAAGGTCTCTGGACAACAGTGCCAGAGGTTCTTCCATGGCGATCCTGGGAGGAAGCCAAACCAGCTGTGCGTGAGCTGGAGGAAGAGGCAACACGAGCTGAAGAGGTGGTAGCTGCCGCTGTTGGTTGGCCTACATCTTCAGTCTGTTTCTGTAACTCCACCGCGTGCCTGGTCCGCAAATGTTTCCACATATTTGTGGTATTGAGGTTGCTGACATTTTTCCCTCTTTTTACTTTCTGATGACACAGCTTGCATTTGACAAAACAAATGTCATCTGCAACTGTGTCAAAAAAGGACAAGGCACTGCAAGTCTTGGGAGCACCCTTTTTGGCTTTGGATAGAGACAGGCTCCTAACGGGTGCCAAAGTGGAGGCTACAGGCTCCGCAGTCTTCCCCCTCCCTCTCCCTCTTTGGCCCGTAAGGGGAAGCTCTTCCTCAGAGCTGCTCCCACCACCTTCCTGTTCCTCACGCCACGATGGGTCAAGGACCTCATCATCTCCACTACCCTCTGCCACCAACTGCTCCTCCTGGGTAGTCTCGGCAGCACAGTACGCATCAGAAAGCGGCACCTGAGTTTCATCATCAGATGCCTACTGCGCTGTGGTCACCGGAGGCACTGGCCCACCCGCCTCTTCAGAGTCAGAGAGACAAAGCTGTTGGGCATCACTGCACACTGCCTCTTCTTCCATTTCTCCAATGCTGCTTGGCTGGCCCCCTGTTTCCAAGCCAAGAGATTCAGAGAACAGAAGTAGAGACGGCTCCTGTCCTGGACTCTCTGACTGCCTGGCCAATTTGGCAGGTGGTGAAGAGACAGATGGCTGCTCTCCAGTGCTCTGTGCCTGAGAGGATGTGGCACTAACTGAAGTCGATGCCGAGGCGTTAGCTGCCATCCACCCGACAACGGCTTCAATTTGGTCTTCACGCAGCAGCGGTGCACGGCGCTCTCCGACAAAGCTGCGCATGAAGGACTGTTCCCTGCTGAAACTGAGTGACGACGAGTCACCGGCGCCCGCAGCAGGCACAGAATCACCACGTCCTCTCCCTGCTCCTCTCCCTGCTCCGCGCCCACGCCCATGTGCCTTACTCCCTGCCCTCTTCATCTTGGTTCACAGATAAAGATAAGCAGAAAAGTACTAAGGCCTTAGTGTGCTTATTCCTGAAATGCTCCTCCTAACAGGTGTAAGAAACACTAATGTTGTAAAGTGTGGACTAAACTTTATTATTTTTCAAATGTGGCCTACACAAGTGTTAAGTTGTGTTTGGTGAACTTTACTTTTTTTTGTGTGCAGATCGGGCTACAGAGCTAGTTTAAATCACACGGAGACCGTGCAGACAGCCGTAAACGGCGCTGCAAGGCCAAAAAACCCTCCTCTAGGTTATCCTATTTAGTGTTTTTCCACTATTTAGCTAGAGACGGGTGGAAAGACACTAATAGGAATTTTTTTTTTTAAATTTTAAACAGGCTGCACTATTTGAAAAAAAGTAAATTGTTTTTCAAGGTATGAGGCAGTAACGCACCCTGAGCTGGATCCAACCGGCTATAGCTGCACACAGACTACAGGGCGAGCTGCGCTCACACAGAGACCGTGCAGACAGCCGTAAACGGCGCTGCAAGGCCCAATAAACCCCCTCTAGGTTATCCTATGTAGTGTTTTTCCACAATTTAGCTGGAGACGGGTGGAAAAACACTAATAGGGAATTTTTTTTTAAATTTTTAAACAGGCTGCACTATTTGAAAAAAAGGAAAATTTTTCTCAAGGTATGAGCCAGTAACGAACCCTGAGCTGAATCCAACCGGCTATGGCTGCACACAGACTACAGGGCGAGCTGGGCTCACACGGAGACCGTGCAGACAGCCGTAAACGGCGCTGCAAGGCCCAAAAAACCCCCTCTAGGTTATCCTATGTAGTGTTTTTCCACAATTTAGCTGGAGACGGGTGGAAAAACACTAATAGGAAATTTGAGAAAAAATGTGCAGCAGGCTGCACTATGAGCAAAAAAGGACAACTGTGTGAGGCAGTGTGAACCCCCCCTGAGCTGAATACAACCGGGTATATGGCTGCACACAGACTACAGAGTGAGCTGCACACACACACACACACACACACAGAGACCTTGCAGAACGCTGTTAAAACAGCGCTGCATGGCAAGAGCAAGGTGAACAGTGAAGAACACACAGCTTTTTGCTAAATTAGCCTTTGGAAAGGAAAATAAAGCAATTAGCTAGCTCAACTGGCCCTCAGTTAGAACACAGCATCCTGTCCCTAACTGAAATCACAGCAGAGTGAGCGCAAAATGGCGGCAGCGTTTTTTATAGTGCAGAGTGACATCATTTCAGCAGCCAATCACAGCCTTGCCAGTACTTACATGCCCACCATGCTAAACAGGATGTGCCCACACTTCCAATCATTCCTCATTGGCTGCTGCGTTCTGTTTGAATTCTGGGAACTTCCGATTCCGGTATCCGATACGCGGGAAGTATCGGAATTCGGTATCGGAATTCCGATACCGCAAATATCGGTTGATACCCGATACTTGCGGTATCGGAATGCTCAACACTATTCTCCATGGGATCATCAGAGATATGGATATTTTTTAAACCCTACCCTGACCAGTACGTCTAAACAATTTTGTCTCTGACTTGTTTGGAGATCTCCTTGGTGTACATAGTGTTATTTGGGTAGTGGTGCCTCTTGCTTAATGGTGTTGCAACCTCTGTGGCCTTTCAGAAAAGGTGTGTATATACTGACAGACAATGTGACACTTAGGTTTCACACAGGTCACAGGTGAACTTCCTTTCACTAAGCATGTGACATATGAAGGTAATTGATTGCACCAGAAATGTTTAGGAGCGTCATTGCAAAACAGGTGAAAACATATGCATATGCCAATTTAAAAATTTTTGATCCCATAAATTTAACCCATTTTTGACATCAGATGTAATAATCCATTTGTGTGCCCTGGACCTTTTTGACCCGGGCGTATTATTACGCTTATGCGGTTGCCCTCATATACAATCAAACTTATTATGTTCCCATACAGATGAAGACTTTATTTTAAGAGAGGATTGGCATTAAGTTAGGTCCAGAAACAAGAATCACCTTAACGTGGCTTCCAGGTAAACATGAATTGGCCAATTTATGGCGCTAAGCATTCTCAATTGTTCACATTTCTAGTACAGTGATGCAATTCAATTTTCATATTTCATACTTGCTTGCTATGGCGCTACTGAGTGCTGGTTTACTTGCTTGGTTCAAATGTGATGTGGTCCCTAAAAAAATGGTGTTGTAAAAATGAGAAATCATTGGTCAACTTTTAACCCTTCTAACTTCCTAACAAATAAATTGGTTCCAAAATTGTGCTGATGTAAAGTAGACATGTGGTAAATGTTACTTCTTAAGTATTTTGGGTGCTACATCTCTGTGATTTAAGGGCATGAAAATTCAAAGTAAAAAAATTGCGAAATTTTCAAAATTTTTGAAAATTTGCATTTTTTCACAAATAAGTGCAAGTCATATCAAAGAAATGTTTCCACTATCATGAAGTACAAGGGACAGTGGTCAGAATTGTAAAAATTGGTCTGGTCATTAACGTGCAAACCACCTTCGGGGGTAATAGGGTTAACTTACACCTACATTTTTATTTGTCATCCCACACAAATTAGATTATAAAAATATTTTAACACAGGTTGTAATGTGTGAATACTTTTGCATGCCACTGTGCAAAACCTGATACAAAAAAAAGTGGGAGTAATACTGCTATAATGTTGCGCACGCTGCAGCACCAAGAGTAGATGTAATCTGCTACCTACACATGTTAGCTTTTTGTTTTGTTTTTACCATTGTAGCAATCTGTTATAAATAATAAACATGCAATATCTACAAATTCAAATTCAACTTTAATAAAAATAATTTCAGAATATATTCATCATAAATCTGCAGATATTTTCCATTACTATAGGCAAGATATACTGTATGGTCACATGCAAATATGTTACACTATTTAGATTGTACTAATACAGTCACAATCACTTGAGTGCACTTTCCATCTTTCTAAGCTGTTTGGAAAGAGCAATTACTATAGTAAAGAAAATCAAGACACATTAGTAAAATACACATTCATTAAACCTTCTAGTTTTGTTAGGCTACGTTCACATTAGCGTCGCGTCGCTGTTGCGTCGGCGACGCAGCGGCGACACAGCGGCGACGCGCCCCTATGTTTAACATAGGGGACGCGTGCGTCTTTTTGCATGCGTTTTCCGACACGTGCGTCGTTTTAGATGCTAGCGTCGGACGCAAGAAAACGCTACAAGTTGCATTTTTCTTGCGTCCGATTTCGGCAAAAAACGACGCACGCGTCGCAAAAAAACGCGCGTTTTTCCGTGCGTCGCCGCTGCGTCGCCGACGCAACAGCGACGCGACGCTAATGTGAACGTAGCCTTAGAGGTGCATAAAAAATAAATATCCCATTTTAGCAAAACATTCATTCCTTAGTATTTGGTGTTTTCAATAAGATCCCCATTTTTGGAATAGATACTGAGGTAAGATCTATTTGGATACTAAGTGTAATTATTTTTGTTTGCATATGGATACAAAGATCAAGACAATCTATTCTGCCTGAAAGATGGCATGTAGTCTGTCTCAGGATGTGAGATAAAGGAGAACTAACTTTAATACAGATAACACTTTAATTATTTATGGATCAATACTTGTCCGTCAAGAAAATCAAAACAATGAAAACATACAAGATTCACAATGGAAAGACACACAAGGGATATTCTAGAGAAAGCTGTAATTTTTATTTACGAAGGTTGTGAATGGATAAAGGAATACCACAATACAATAATGTTATGTATGTCTATATAATTATAGGAGCGATAATAGTTTATCTTTATCATTTACCAAAATGCATAATGAATGAACATGTGAGAAATGTACACTACTGTTCAAAAGTTAAGGGTCACCCAAACAACTTTGTGTTTTCCATGAAAACTCGTACTTTTATTAATCAAGTGAGTTGCCAAATGAATTTAAAATCTAGTCCAGACATTGACAAGGTTTGAAAAAAAGATTTTTATTTGAAAGAATAATTTTCTCCTTCAAACTTTGGTTTTGTCAAAGAATGCTCCCTTTTCAGCACATACAGCATTGCAGACCTTTGGCATTCTAGCAGTAAATTTGATGAGGTAATCTGGAGAAATTTCACTCCATGCTTCCAGTAGCCCCTTCCACAAGTTGGTTTGACTTGATGGGCACTGTTTGCGTATCATATGGTCAAGCTGCTCCCACAACAGCTCAATGGGGTTGAGATCTGGTGACTGCGCTGGCCACTCCATTACAGATAGAATAACAGCTGCCTGCTTCTTCCCTAAATAGTTCTTGCATAATTTGGAGGTGTGCTTTCGGTCATTGTTCTGTTGTGGGATGAAATTTGCTCCAATCAAGCGCTGTCCACAAGGTATGGCATGGCATTGCAAAAAGGAGTGATAGCCTTCCTTATTCAAAATCCCTTTTACCTTGTACAAATCTCCCACTTTACCAGCACCAAAGCAACCCCAGACCATCACATTACCTCTACCATGCTTGACAGATGGCGTCAGGCACTCTTCCAGCATCTTTTCAGTTGTTCTGTGTCTCACAAATGTTCTTCTGTGTGATCCTACCACCTGAAACTTTAATTCGTCTGTCCATAACACTTTTTTCCAATCTTCCTCTGTCCAATGTCTGTGTTCTTTTGCCCATATTAATCTTTTCCTTTTATTAGCCAGTCTCAGATATGGCTTTTTCTTTGTCACTTTGCCCTGAAGGCCAGCATCTCGGAATCACCTCCGCACTGTAGACATTGACACTGGCACTTTGCGTGTACTATTTAATGAAGCTGCCAGTTGAGGACCAGTGAGGCATCCATTCCTCAAACCACACATTCTAATGTACTTGTCTTGCTGCTCAATTGTGCAGCAGGGTCTTCTTCACTTCTCTTTCTACTCCGGTTAGAGCCCGTTTGTGCTCTCCTCTGAAGGGAGTAGTACATACCGCTGTAGGAAATCTTCAGTTTCTTGGCAATTTCTCACATAGAATAGCCTTCATTTCTAAGAACAAGAATAGACTTTCAAGTTCTTTTTTTCTGGCCATTTTGAGAGTTTAATAGAACAGACAAATGTAATGCTCCAGATTCTCAACTAGCTCAAAGGAAGGTCAGGTTTATAGGTTTTCTAATCAGCCAAACTGTTTTCAGCTGTGCTATCGTACTTGCACAAGGGTTTTCATGGGTATTCTAACCATCCGTTAGCCTTCTAACACAGTTAGAAAACACAAAGTACCATAAGAACATTGGAGTGATGGTTGTTGGAAATGGGCCTCTATACACCTATGAAGATATTGAATTACAAACCAGACGTTTGCAGCTAGAATAGTAATTTACAACATTAACAATGTTTAGAGTGTGTTTCTGAATCATATAATGTTAGCATAATTGGACAAAAACTGTGCTTTTCATTCAAAAATAAGGAAATTTCTAAGTGACCCTAAACTTTTGAATGGTAGTATATGTGTACACTTTGCAGATTTAGATATGGATCCGCAGCGTTTTTGGCCGCACAAATTCTCCTCAAATCCACATTGTAGTACACAGTCAATGTTAATGTATGGGAAATGGAGATTAGCTGTGAACATGCTGTGGAAAAGTTAGCACAGAAATGCAGCGGGTTTTTTCCACAGCATGTCAATTCTTTTTGCAAATCTGCAGCATTTCTGCACCCATTGACTTCCATTGAGTCAGGCACATCCGCAGCAAAACCGCCGGTGTAAAAAAGATCTGCGGATTTGCTACGGATGTGGGTGCTAGAAATGCTCCAGATTGGGAGGAGGGAAGTGTGTGGGCGGAATGTGAGCTATGTGCGTGTATGTGTGTGTGTCACTGTCTGTGTGAATCTTTGTCTGTGTGCGGGGCTGTGTGTGTGTCTGTGTGTAGGCAGGCATCGTCCAATAAGACTACTAATCCCATCCGGCTATGCCTGCTTCAGTGACACCATTAGCCAATGATGGGAAAGTAGTCCCATCAGCCGGCTAATGTGTTGAATGTTAAAATAAAAAAACACATACAGTACACATATAGTGCATACTTACCATATACACCTAATCCCCCAAGCCATCGATCATCTGCAAATAACATCCCATTATGATCTCCCATGGAGAGCTGTCACATCAGCAGATGTGACCGCTCTCCAGGGGCTCCGGTGATACAATGACAGAGATAATCCTCTGCACTGTATCACTCTGCTGCCAACAGGTCACCTGAGTTCACCTGTCACTTGCGGCACTACATCATGAAAATTTCTCACGGCTGTAGTGCCGTAAAGTGAACTCCGGTGATACACTGCGGGAGGGTTGTCTCCGGTCATTGTGTCATCGGAGGCCCTATAGTGTGACCACTCTATAGGGGAGATCATCGTTGGACACTTATGATTATGGCTCATACTCACCTGAGAGAACCTCGGATGAGTCTCACATGTTAATACCCTGCACTGCCCCTGGCACTCAGTAGCAGAGCATGCGGCTGCACGCTCTGATCTGAGTGCCAGCAGCAGTGCTGGGTATTAACATGCGAGACTCATCCGAGTTTCTCACAGGTGAGTATGAGCCCTTAAAGAGAGACTACGTCGGAACAGGGAGTATTTGTGTTTGTTTTTAAAAATTTTTGCAGGTGATCAATGACTTCGATTGGATTAGGCGTGGAATAAAAATTATGAAAAAATGTGCAGTGTTTTATTTCATTGAAATACTTTTTTTTAGGGCTGTGTCTTTTTTTAACCCATTAATAACTATAGGATTAATAATGGATAGGCGTCTTATTGATGCTTCTCCATTATTAACCAGGCTTAATGTCACCTTACAATCAAAGGTGACATTAACCCCTTATTACCCCGTATGCCACCACTACAGGGCAGTGGAAAGAGAGAGGCTAAGTGCCAGAATTGGTGCATCGTACTGATGAGCCATTTCTGGGGAGGCTGGGTGCTGGTATTTTTAGCCAGTGTTGAGGGGATGGCCCCTTTCTAGGCTTTAAATATCCCCTTCCTAGGCTAGAAATATTGGCCCTCGGCTTTCCCTCTCTGGTGCAGAAAATTGTGCGGGAGCCCACGCCATTTTTTTAAATTAAAGATTTTGCATGCAGATTTTGTGTGTCAGTCTTTAACTATTTATGTACCATTTTATCTATCTATCAATCTATCTATCTATCTATCTATCTATCTATCTATCTATCTATCTATCTATCTATCTATCTATCTACCTATTGTCTGTCTATCTATCTATCTACCTATCTAAATCTATCTATTATCTGTCTATCTCTCTATTATCTATCTATATCAGTCTATCTATATCTGTCTATCTAGCTATATCTGTCTGTCTATCTATCTATCTATCTATCTATCTATCTATCTGTCTGTCTGTCTGTCTGTCCGTTAGTCTGTCTGTGTGTGTAAACACTATTCTTCCATGGAGTACGTAAAATAAGAGGTTAGACAAAGAAATGGCATACAATTTTTTTTTTTTTTAAATAATAGATCTTTATTTACGTAAAAAAAAAACGCATACAAATCCACATCAAATCCGCATCAAAAATGCATAAAAAAATGAGTGGATTTTTACCAAGAGGTGGAGATTCTGTGCAGAAAATTCTACAGGCAAATCTGCAACGTGTGCACATACCTTAAGAAGCTTTTCTAAAGCCACTATTAATGTGTAGGCACAGAAAAATTACTGGGCTTAGTTAGTGGTGTAGCTTAGCATTGCATCATGCAAAATATTTCCTTTTTTTCTATTTTTCAAAGTTGTAAAGTTGGGAAGGACCTTATTTTCCTCCACATTCTCTGTTAGTGTTTGTGGAAATAGAGATGTTTTTGTGTCTTCAGTCTCAGCTAGGTGCATCTATTAGAGAACTGTTTTGACTGTGGTATAGCCACCACGGAAAAATGACCCCTACATTTATAACTGAATAAAATAATTACAATATTTAAAATATACTATATACTAATTTCAAATTAAACAAATATTGCATGTAGAATTAATTTATTATACTATATCCTAACCTGTGTGCCCTTGCTTCCATGCTTTAAACTGGTCATACTGTAGAATACCTACCTTCCTTTCAAAACACACAAAAGTATACTCATCTGTTAATTATGGACCTATACTAATATTTTCATGTGCACAATCAGTACCACAAATACGGTATGTCTAGCCTAGTCTTTAGTTATCATATGAACTGTGGAAATGAAGCAGTCTGCCTCATCAAATCTCATCTTTCTGATACTTATTCCAAGGTTAAAACTTTGAGTTCCAACTCAATATCTCGATACAGCGGTCTTTTAGATAAACGTATTCATCTGTTGGCCAATGCCACGACTAAGGCCTCTTTCACACATCC
Organism: Ranitomeya imitator; assembly: GCF_032444005.1. Taxonomy (NCBI): domain Eukaryota; kingdom Metazoa; phylum Chordata; class Amphibia; order Anura; family Dendrobatidae; genus Ranitomeya; species Ranitomeya imitator. Next base: position 286,559,486 of record NC_091287.1, read on the forward strand.
GTTGTTTAGAATCAGTCACAATCCGTCATTTTTAGAAAAAACAGATCCAGCAAATGTTGCTGCTGGATCCGTTTTTTTCCCATAGACCTGAATTAGCGATGAATTGTGATGGATGGCCTTCCATTTCATCCGTCAAATGACGGATCCGTCGTTGTCCGTGACAATGTACTTACTAACCTTTTTTGTGTACGTCGAGAAGACACACAGCGATGGATCCTGCGGTGTCCGTTGTTGGCTATAATGGAAGCCTACGGGCGCAGGATCCATCGCTGTCCGTCAGAAGATGGATTCCAGTGACAGATTCCGTTTTTTGCAACCGAACATGGAAAATCTCTGTCTTTCTCTCTCTCTCTTCTAGGTGATATTATGCGATTACTGCAGATACATCAGTTAGCTGTCACACTTTTGTGGCTGTGAAAACAGAAAGGGTGCAGCGTGCCCTTCATTCTGCCGATTGACAGACATCTCAGCTATTGTACCCTAATGATCAAATATTGATGGAAAATCATAGGTATTGAACATTTTTTCGTTACCAGACAACACCTTTGATCTAGTAACAGTCTGACTTTTATTCCTGAAACTGCTAATTTACTGAGTATTAGAGTTGAGAAAAAAGATTTGCAGGCCTTAGTCCAGCATCCACATTGGTAGTCTGTAGTTAACGGACCAACTTCCTGTGAACCTTCTATTTGTGTGGTATGTCTGGTATATCTTCTTATTAGCACACCAGCAGTGTGACACACACATGACATTGGTTGGCTTACTAATCATCAGAGAAGATGTGAGGAAAGTCACAGGTAGTAGGAAGATTGAAAGGTTCTGGTCAATCATCCTCAGACTACTGAAGTGGCAGCTTGACCAAGGTCCTTTTAATATTTTTACTCAACTCTATCATATATATCTATTTCTTTATTTTCTTATTAATCATATTTTTTACTGTGTTCCTATAAAAAAATGATGCATTAAATTAGTCATCAAATTGCACCACATATCACATTGCTTCAGATACAGAAATAGCTCATACACATCCGTGTACTGTCTATATTTGCCACCTTTCTTTGGGAAAGAAAGAAAGAAAAGAAAATATAAAGAAATAAAGAAAGAAAGAAGGGTTCACTAGAGATTAATAAATGCATTCTAATTTTTTTAAAAAAGTCTAGCTAAATGTTAACATAAATATTTGATTTGTGACTTTTTTTTAATAGTTTTCAAATATTATTTAGTTTAAAATATGATCCCTCTAACCCTTCAGGTTGGGAGGAGAATTTCGTACCCATCGCATAGCCATCACCCTCCTGGACACAACCACAGCCTTCATAATAGTCCTGTTTTGTAAACGATGATTCCAAAAGTCCTGTATGGCTTAGAAAATGATGTAGTGGGAATCTCAAACTTATAGCTTATATAATATAATCAAATAGGGTGGGGACAAGACCGGGGACATTTTAAAGAAAAGGGACAGGATTTGAGATTTTTAAAGGGGCCAATATAGGAGCTGTTATTAAAGAAAGTGGCCAGGATGGGAGACATTATGAAAAGATGGGACTGAGATGGGGGTCATAAAGTATGGGTGCCAGAATAGAGGATATTTTTACCCCTTCATGACCATGGGATTTTTCATTTTTCCGTGTTCGTTTTTTCACTCCCCTCCTTCCCAGAGCCATAATATTTTTATTTTTCCGTCAATTTGGCCATGTGAGGGCTTATTTTTTGCGGGACGAGTTGTACTTTTGATCGACATCATTGGTTTTAGCATGTCGTGTACTAGAAAACGGGAAAAAAATTCCAAGTGCGGTGAAATTGCAAAAAAAGTGCAGTCCCACACTTGTTTTTTGTTTGGCTTTTTTGCTAGGTTCACTAAATGTTAAAACTGACTTGACATTATGATTCTCCAGGTCAGTACGAGTTCATAGACACCTAATATGACTAGGTTATTTTTTATCTAAGTGGTGAAAAAAAATTCCAAACTTTGCTAAAAAAAAAAAAAAAAATTGTGCCATTTTCCGATACTCGTAGCGTCTTCATTTTTCGTGATCTGGGGTCGGTTGAGGCTTATTTTTTGCGTGCCGAGATGACGTTTTTAATGATAGCATTTTTGGTGCAGATACGTTCTTTTGATCGCCCGTTATTGCATTTTAATGCAATGTCGCGGCGACCAAAAAAACGTAATTCTGGTGTTTCGAATTTTTTTCCCGCTACGCTGTTTAGCGATCAGGTTAGTGCTTTTTTTTAATTGATAGATCGGGCGATTCTGAGCGCGGCGATACCAAATATGTGTAGATTTGATATTTTTTTATTGATTTATTTTGATTGGGGCGAAAGGGGGGTGATTTAAACTTTTATATTTTTTTTATTTTTTTAACCCCTTCGCGCCATGCACCGTACTAGTACTGCGCTGCCGGCACTGCTTTTGTGCCAGCAGCAGTACTAGTATGGCGCACCGATCACCGTGGTCTCGCGCTGAGCGCCACGGTGATCGGGTGCGGGTGTCAGCTGTATATGACAGCTGACACCCCGCAGCAATGCCCACGATCGGCGCTATCGCCGATCGTGGGCATTTAACCCCTCTGATGCCGCTGTCAGTAGTGAAAGCGGCATAGAGGGGGATCGCGCAGGGACGGGGGCTCCCTGCGCTCTCCCACCGGAGCAACGCAATGAGATCGCGTTGCTCCGGTGACCCGGAAGGAGTCCCCGGATCCAAGATGGCCACCGGACTCCTTCCGGGTCATGAAATGACCTGGCTAGCCGGCGCCTGCTGAGAGCAGGCGCTGGAAAGCCACCTAAACTGCCTGTCAGATCGTCGATCTGACAGTGTGCTATGCACAGTGTCAGATCAACGATCTGATCTAATACAGAGATGTCTCACCCTGGGACAAAGTTAGAAAGTTAAAAAAAAAAATAGAATGTGTAAAAAAAAAAAAAATCCCCAAATAAAAAAAACAAAAACACTTCCCAATAAATCCATTTATTTATGTAAATAAAAAAAAAAAACAATAAATGTACACATATTTGGTATCGCCGCGTCCGTAACGACCCGCTCTATAAAACTATCCCACTAGTTAACACCTTCAGTGAACACCACAAAAAAAAAATAAAAAACAAGGCAAAAAACATTGCTTTATTATCATACAGGCGAACATAAAGTGGAATAACACGCGATCAAAACGACGGATATAAATAACCATGGTACCGCTGAAAACGTCATCTTGTCCCGCAAAAAAAAAGCCGCAATACAGCATCATCAGCAGAAAAATAAAAAAGTTATAGCTCTCAGAATAATGCGATGCAAAAATAATTATTTTTTTATATAAAATAGTTTTTATTGTGTAAAAGCGCCAAAACATAAAAAAAATTACATAAATGAGGTATCGCTGTAATCGTACTGACCTGAAGAATAAAACTGCTTTATCCATTTTACCACACGTGGAACGGTATAAACGCCCCCCCTAAAAGAAATTCAGGAATTGCTGGTTTTTGTTCATTCCGCCTCCCAAAAATCGGAATAAAAAGCGATCAAAAAATGTCATCTGCCTGAAAATATTACCAATAAAAACGTCAACTCGTCCCGCAAAAAACAAGACCTCATATGACTCTGTGGGCCAAAATATGGATAAATTATAGCTCTCAAAATGTGGTGATGCAAAAACTATTTTTTGCAATAAAAAGCGTCTTTTAGTGTGTGACAGCTGCCAATCATAAAAATCCGCCAAAAAAACGCTATAAAAGTAAATCAAACCCCCCTTCATCACCCCCTTAGTTAGGGAAAAATAATAAAATGTAAAAAAATGTATTTATTTCCATTTTCCCATTAGGGCTAGGGTTAGGGCTAGGGTTAGGGTTAGGGCTAGGGTTAGGGTTGGGGTTAGGGTTTCAGTTATAATTGGGGGTTTCCACTGTTTAGGCACATCAGGGGCTCTCCAAACGCGACATGGCGTCCGATCTCAATTCCAGCCAATTCTGCTTTGAAAAAGTAATACAGGGCTCCTTCACTTCCGAGTTCTCCTGTGTGCCCAAACAGTGGTTCCCCCCAACATATGGGGTATCAGCGTTCTCAGGACAAGTTGGACAACAACTTTTGGGGTCCAATTTGTCCTGTTACCATTGGGAAAATAAAAACATAGGGGATAAAATATCATTTTCGTGGAAATAAAAATATTTTTTATTTTCACGGCTCTGCGTTATAAACTGTAGTGAAACACTTGTTGGTTCAAAGCTCTAACAACACATCTAGATAAGTTCCTTGAGGGGACTAGTTTCCAATATGGGGTCACTTGTGGGGGGTTTCTACTGTTTAGGTACATCAGGGGCTCTGCAAATGCAACATGACGCCTGCAGACCAATCCATCTAATTCTGCATTTCAAATGGCGCTCCTTCCCTTCCGAGCTCTGCCGTGCACCCAAACAGTGGTTCCCCCCAAAATATGGGGTATCAGCGTTCTCAGGACAAGTTGGACAACAACTTTTGGGGTCTAATTTGTCCTGTTACCCTTGGGAAAATAAAAACGTGGGGGCTAAAATATCATTTTCGTGGAAAAAAAATATTTTTTATTTTCACGGCTCTGCGTTATAAACTGTAGTGAAACACTTGTTGGTTCAAAGCTCTCACAACACATCTAGATAAGTTCCTTGGGGGGTCTAGTTTCCAATATGGGGTCACTTGTGGTGGGTTTCTACTGTTTAGGTACATCAGGGGCTCTGCAAATGCAACATGACACCTGCAGTCCATTCCATCTAAGTCTGCATTTCAAACGGTGCTCCTTCCCTTCCGAGCTCTGCCATGCACTCAAACGGTGGTTTCCCCCCACATGTGGGGTATCAGCGTACTCAGGACAAATTGGACAATAACATTTGTGGTCCAATTTCTCCTGTTACCCTTGGGAAAAAAATTGCAGGCTAAAACATCATTTTGTGGAAAGAAAAAAATGATTTTTTTAATTTTCACAATGCTACATTCTAAACTTTAGTTTAAAAGTGCTCACCACACATCTAGATATGTTCCTTAGGGGGTCTTTTTTTCAAAATGGGGTCACTTGTGGGGGCTTTCCACTGTTAAGGCACGTCAGGGGCTCTCCAAATGCGACATGGCGTCCGATCTCAATTCCAGCCAATTTTGACGTACTCAGGACAAATTGCACAACAACTTTTGGGGTCCAATTTATCCTGTTACCCTTGGGAAAATAAAAAATTTGGGGCAAAAAGATCATTTTTTGTGAAAATTAATATAAATTTTTTTTACGGCTCTACATTATAAACTTCTGTGAAGCACTTGGAGGTTCAAAGTGCTCACCACACATCTAGATTAGTTCCTTAGGGGGTCTACTTTCCAAAATGTTGTCACTTGTGGGGGTTTCCACTGTTTAGGCACATCAGGGGCTCTTCAATCGTGACATGGGCTCCGATCTCAATTCCAGCAAATCTTGCATTGAAAAGTCAAATGGCGCTCCTTCCCTTCCGAGCTCTGCCATGTGCCCAAACAGTGATTTACCCCAACATATGGGGTATCGGCGTACTCAGGACAAATTGTACAACGACTTTTGTGGTCCAATTTCTCCTGTTACCCTTGGTAAAATGAAACAAATTGGACCTGAAGTAAAAATTTTGTGAAAAAAAAGTTAAATGTTCAATTTTTTTAAACATTCAAAAAAATCCTGTGAAGCACCTGAAGGGTTAATAAACTTTTTGAATGTGGTTTTGAGTACCTTGAGGGGTGCAGTTTTTAGAATGGTGTCACTTTTGGGCATTTTCTGTCATATAGACCCCTCAAAGTCACTTCAAGTGTGAGGTGGTCCGTAAAAAAATGGTTTTGCAAATTTTGTTGCAAAAATGAGAAATCGCTGGTCAACTTTTAACCCTTATAACGTCCTAACAAAAAAAAATTATGTTTCCAAAATTGTGCTGATGTAAAGCACACATGTGGGAAATGTTTTTTATTAACTATATTATGTGATATAACGCTCTAATTTAAGGGCATAAAAACTAAGAGTTTGAAAATTGCTAAATTGTCATAATTTCCGACAAATTTGTTTTTTTCACAAATAAATGCAAGTCATATCGAAGAAGTTTTACCACTATCATGAAGTACAATATGTCACGAGAAAACAGTGTCAGAATCACCAGGATCCGTTGAAGCGTTTCAGAGTTATGACCTCATAAAGTGACAGTGGTCAGAATTGTAAAAATTGGCCCTGTCACTTAGGTGAAAACAGGCTTTGGGGTGAAGGGGTTAACATTTTTTTCAACTTTTTTTTTTTACTTTTGCCATGCTTCAATAGCCTCCATGGGAGGCTAGGAGCAGGCACAGCGCGATCGCCTCTGCTACATAGCAGCGATCTGCTGATCGCTGCTATGTAGCAGAAATGCAGATGTGCTGTGAGCGCCGTCCACAGGGTGGCGCTCACAGCCACCGGCGATTAGTAACCATAGAGGTCTCAAGGACCTCTATGGTTACAATGGAGCTGCATCGCCGACCCCCGATCATGTGACGGGGGTCGGCGATGCCGTCATTTCCGACCGCCCAGCCGGAAGCGGTAGTTAAATGCCGCTGTCTGCGTTTGACAGCGGCATTTAACTAGTTAATAGGTGCGGGCAGATCGCGATTCTGCCAACAACAAAAGAAAAAGAGTAGCATGCATGATAAAGGGATCACCACAAGATATATAGAAAAATATAACAAATTTTTATTGAACCACACTTGAGTACACCACAAACAGATTTTAAAAACACTTAAAATAGCAGCATGAAGCAAATATGAAGAACATGGCCCATAATAGGGTCAAACCGCAGTGTCACCCCACACACACTACCAGGGAAAATTCCAAGTATAAGAGATATAGGGATATAGTGGAACCCAGCATATAGGGTCTCTGTAGCTATAAGTAGCCAACCAGATAATCAGCAAAACCTACAGGATGATTCGGGTAACCTACAAATCATTAATCTTTCTACGCATGTTTTGACCCCAATTGAACAATGTGTCTTGGGAAAGGGTCTTTCTTTTGCCCCCATGAACAGCTTGGACAAGTTTATTTTGGTGAAAGATGTATATTTGTTTTGCCGTCAGCTTACATTCAATCTCTTGTATCATCACCCTTCCTCAGTAGATCTGCTCCCGAATGACGAACGGCAAGTCCTCAGGGATCTGATGGACCTTCTTCATGAAAATGAGACGACTTCGGCAAGGAAACGCTTTGATGGAAGACTACCCTCACAGGCCACCCCTTCCTTCTCCCTCTTTCCGGCGGTCCAGATCTTCTTTAATCAAACTTGCAGAGAAATCCAGGCTCTCCGCATTGACGGTAATAGCAATAACAATTTAAATCCATCTGAACGCAGGGCACTTAGGGATCTGCAGGGCAATAGGGAATTCCTGGTCCGTGAAGCGGACAAGGGGGGCAATATTGTTCTGTGGCCTAATTCACTCTATCTACAGGAGGTTGGTCGCCAACTGGGAGACCCTACTTGCTACTTGCGCCTTCCAGCGGATCCTACGAATTTCTTCAAGGGGAAATTGGACCAACTTATTGGACTAGCAGCGGACCGTGGCATATTGAGCAAAAAGGAGGTGGACTTCCTTACAACGGAGTTCCCTGTTACACCGACCTTCTACCTTCTTCCGAAGGTGCACAAATCATTGGTCAACCCCCCAGGTAGGCCAATAGTCTCCGGCATCAATGGCCTATTTGAAAAGCCTTGTACCTATGTAGACTTCTTTCTCCAACCGTTGGCCATGAAGCTTAAATCGTTTCTTAGGGACTCGACACATCTTATCCAACTTCTTCAAGATCTCTGTCTACCACCAGATACGATCTTGATTACTTTAGATGTCGAGTCCCTTTATACAAACATCAATCACGATTTAGGCCTGAAGGCGGTATCCTTTTTCTTAGACCTGTGCACCACGGGTGACAGGGAGCATGATCAATTTCTTCTTGATCTACTGTTCTTTGTCCTCGATAAAAATTATTTTGTTTTTGATAGGTGCTTTTATAGACAGGTCAAGGGGACCGCCATGGGGGCTAGGTGTGCACCCTCTTATGCGAATTTATTTTTAGGGTGGTGGGAGGAGTCGGTTGTGTACAAACATGTGGCGTTTAAGGAACGGTGCCTTAAGTGGCTCCGGTTTATTGACGACATTGTAATGTTTTGGGTAGGCACTGAAGAGGATTGTGAGCGGTTTATTGCTGATTTGAATGACAACCCCTACAATATCAGGCTAACCTCACATATCTCACGAACGTCGGTGGAGTTTCTAGACCTGAAAGTAAGTTTGGCAGGTCCAAATGTCGTCACCACACTCTATCATAAGCCGACAGCGACGAATAGTTTGTTACACTATTCAAGTTTCCATCCTAGGCACCTTAAGAATGGCATACCAACCGGCCAGTTCCTGCGCCTAAAGAGGAACTGCAGTCTAATGTCTGACTTCCAAGATGAAGCAAGGATAATCACAGACCGCTTCAGACATCGTGGCTATCCCAAGAAGGTAATTTCGTCTGCATACCAGAGGGCCCGGACTAGCGCACGATCGGATCTGCTTCAGAGACAGGCACGTGAGTCAAATATACCACTTGGTATTGTGACTACCTTTAACAATCAGTGGCGGGACATCTATAGGATCCTTGACCGCAGTTGGGGCACACTATTAAGTGAACCGAGGTTGACACCACATATCTCGGCCACGCCTAAACTGATTGCGCGACGGGCAAAAAATCTTAAGGATTTGCTCTGCCACAGCCATTATGTACGCCCTACGGTTAGACTGAATAGGGGAGTTAGGATTGTTGGAACATTCCCATGTGGTGGATGCAATGTGTGCCAATATATGGTGGCACAGGATGGTCTCACGCTCATTGCCTCTCCTTTTCAGGTTATACCGCGAAAAGCCTTTTTCAATTGCAAAACCCGCTGCCTTGTTTATGCTCTAATCTGCGACTGTCCGTTGATCTACGTGGGACAGGCTACGCAGGAATTGCGAAGAAGAACTCAGCAACATTTATCCAATATTGCCATGGCATCAAGGGATCGTGCAAGGGGCAGGGGCATCTCATCTGTGGCTGCGCATTTTCTGGACTGTCATAATGGAAAGTCAAGGGGGTTAAAGGTCATGGGATTAGAGGGCGTCTTACAGAATATCCGTGGTGGTGATGTGGCAAGAAAATTGTTAAGATGTGAGTCCAAGTGGATTCATAATCTCAACACCCTTACTCCACATGGACTGAACGAGGAATTATTCTTCACTGGCTACTATAAACAATTATAGAATATGTTAATATTGTTTGCTTATTTTGATTCTTTTCCTGTGACCTTTATCTGTACCTCGTTATATATATGTCCAAATACGGATGAACTAGCTTCTATCCGTGAAAACCATGGTTTTCGTAAAGGGTGTATTTTAATTCATTTTCAAGTATTATATATACTTATGGCTCTTTAATCAACGCTTTTTTTGTTATTATGTATATGTTTATTATACTTGAAGTGTTATTGTTTAAACCTTTCTTTACATATTTTCTCTGTACATAACCTTTTGAGACCTTTAGCCGGTTTATTATACCCTTGTATACTTCCAGGGCAACCCCCCCCTTCTTTGAGATTCTATTGTTTGACCTCTAGGTACATGGGTGGTGGGGATCTGTTACGCATTATGGAGATCTCTGTTTTCTCCGTTTATGGGTCCTGTGACACTTGTGCGTTGCTTTGCTCCCTCCCCCCCCCCCCCTCTGTTCCCTCCCACCCTTCTCTCTGTTCCCTTCCTCTCCCTCTGGCCTCTATCGCCGGCACTTGACGTCACCGGGCACCCTGTTTGCTGGATGCCCGCCCCTTGCTCTATTTGTGTGTGCGCACTGAGCTTCGGGCGGCCATCTTGGAACGGGTGGCTCGGTTTTCATGCCACATACTGCGCAGGCGCCGGCGAGGTGGGGGATGGTGGCGGTGCGTCCTGTCTCTACTTGGCGCCCGCCTGGACTGCATTGCGCGGACGCCGCTTTTGGCGCTTGCGCGCTTGCGCCTGGATGGACGCTGTGGAGCAGGGACCCCGGCTCTGCCCTCTCTTTGCGCAGGCGCCGGCGTCATTCTATACTTCCGGCTTCACCTGCATATACCGCGTTCTCGACCTCCCTGGTCTCCAGCTGTACCGATTTCTCACATCATTATTAAGGTATTTAAACCGTGTACTTGGGACACTGCTGATACTGCCCCTGAAGAAGCCAGTTTACTGGCGACACGCGTTGGGCATCTTTGCCCGGTGCCACCCCTGTCTATTTGTCATCTTTTATCAGCCCTGATTAATTATGCAGGAACGCTACCTAGGAGGCCTGGTCTATTCATGTCAGGTAGTATAGGATGGATTATCTGGTTGGCTACTTATAGCTACAGAGACCCTATATGCTGGGTTCCACTATATCCCTATATCTCTTATACTTGGAATTTTCCCTGGTAGTGTGTGTGGGGTGACACTGCGGCTTGACCCTATTATGGGCCATGTTCTTCATATTTGCTTCATGCTGCTATTTTAAGTGTTTTTAAAATCTGTTTGTGGTGTACTCAAGTGTGGTTCAATAAAAATTTGTTATATTTTTCTATATATCTTGTGGTGATCCCTTTATCATGCATGCTACTCTTTTTCTTTTGTTGTTGGTCTTAGCTCTTTTGTAGCATGTTATAGGTGATCCCTGATGGTGGTGCCGACCTATATCTTGTTGTGTACACAGATCACGATTCTGCCCGCGCCTATTACGGGCACATGTCAGCTGTTCAAAACAGCTGACATGTCCCGGCTTTGATGCGGGCTCACCGCGGAGCCCTGCATCAAAGCAGGGGATCTGACCTTGGATGTACTATCCCGTCCAAGGTCAGATAGGGGTTAAAGGACCAAGATTGGAGTCATAATTAAAGAAAGGGGACAGTATTGGTGACATTTTTAAAGGATGAAGGCCAAGACAGAGTACATTACTACAGAATGATGGCCTGAATTGGGAACATTATTACAGGATGGGGACAAGAATGGGGTAAATTATTTAAGGATGGGAGCTATATTTGGAGATATTATAAAAGAAAGAGGTCAGGATGGGAGTCATTGTTAAAGAAAGGTGCTAGTATCTGGGACATTTTTACAAGATGCGAGCCATGGTGGAATACATTACAGAATGGTAGACATTATGAAAGGATAAGGTCCATGATGGGGGACACTTTTACAGAAAGCATCACATAATTTCTGTATGGTGTCAGAATGAGGCCCATACATTATTAATTTATGGTAGGAAATGAGAGATATAATTATTGTAGAAGGCCAATTGGGGAACATTTTTGCCAAATTTTGCCAATTGGGGGACAATGTTATTGTATAGGAGCACAATATGCACATTTTTACTCCACAATGGGGGGCATTAATAATATTCCCTATTGTGACCTATAAATTATTAAGTAATAATTTTTTGAATCACAATATGGTATACTTCAACTGTATTGAAGCAAAAAAGTTCTATTAATGTATTATTATTATTATTTCTAAAGCAACATTGATTCCATGGTGCTGTACATGAGATGGGGTTACATACAAATTACAGATATCACTTACAGTAAGCAAACTAACAATGACAGACTGATACAGAGAGAAGTGGACCCTGCCCTTGCGGGCTTACATTCTACAGGATGGTGGGGAAGGAGACAGTAGGTTGAGGGTTGCAGGAGCTCCGGTGTTGGGGAGGCGGTAGTTTTGGTAGTGGTGAGGAGGCAGCGGGTTCAGTGCAGGCTGTAGGCTTTCCTGAAGCGGTTGGTTTATAGGTTCCCTCTGAAGGATCCGAATGTGGTTGATAGTTGGATGTGTTGGGGCAAAGAATTCCAGAGGATGGGGATATTCGGGAGAAGTCTTGGAGGTGGTTGGGTGAGGAGCAAATAAGTGTGGAGGAGAGAAGGAGGTCTTGGGAGGATCGGAGATTACGTGAGGGAAGATATTGGAAAATTAGTTCAGAGATACATGGAGGAGACAGGCTATAGATGGCTTGGTAGGTTAGTATTAGTAATTTGAACTGGATACCCTGAGGAAATGGGAGCCAATGAAGAGATTTGCAGAGGGGGAAAATGGAGGAGTAACAAGGAGAGAGATGAATTAGTCGTGCAGCAGAGTTAAGGATGGACTGGAGAAGTGCAAGGGTGTTAGCAGGAAGGCAACAGAAAAGGATGTTGCAGTAGTCAAGGTGGGAGATGATGAGGGCATGCACAAGCATTTTAGTTGATTGGCGGTGGAGGAAAGGACGGATTCTGGATATATTTTTGAGCTGGAGTCGACAAGAGGTGGAAAGAGCTTGGATGTGCTGTTTGAAGGTCAGGGCAGAGTCAAGGGTTATTCTGAGGCAGCAGATGTCTGGTACGGGGAAAAGCGTGATGTTGTTAATTGCGATAGGTAGGTCAGGTAAGGAAGATCTATGAGATGGTGGAAAGATGATGAGTTCAGATTTGCTCACATTGAGTTTGAAGAAGCGGGAGGAGAAGAAGGAGGATATGGCTGATAGACACTGCGTGGCAGAAATGGTATAAGTTACTACTGTATTGTTGCTACTGGGGAGGGGGCATTACAGTGGCATTTGAGCACAAAGATTGACATTATTACTGTAAAAAAGCATGCATGCATTGATATTGCATGGGAGCTACAGAGGGGTACATTTCTATTATGAGGGGGTTATATAGGGAGACAACACTACTGTATTATATTTTTTTGTGGATATTGTTAGTGTGAGAGTAACAAACGGGGCTTATTGTTACTGTGCAGGGCACCAGGGAGGTGCTTTGGCAACTGTTTTCTTCAACTGGCAAAAGAGAGAGTTGTCGAAGTGATCAATTACTGATGCACGTTTGTAAAGGCCCCTTCACATTAAGCGACGCTGCAGCGATACAGACAACGATCGCTGCAGCGTCGCTGTTTGGTCGCTGGAGAGCTGTCACACAGACCGCTCTCCAGCGACCAACGATGCCGGTAACCAGGGTAAACATCGGGTAACTAAGCGCAGGGCCGCGCTTAGTAACCCGATGTTTACCCTGGTTACCATGCTAAAAGTAAAAAAAAACAAACACTACATACTTACCTACCGCTGTCTGTCCTCCAGCGCTGCGCTCTGCTTCTCTGCTTCTCTGCTCTCCTCCTGTACTTTCTGTGAGCCGGAAAGCAGAGCGGTGACGTCACCGCTCTGCTTTCCGGCTCACAGACAGTACAGGAGGAGTGCAGAGCACAGCGCTGGAGGACAGACAGCGGTAGGTAAGTATGTAGTGTTTGTTTTTTTTTACTTTTAGCATGGTAACCAGGGTAAACATCGGGTTACTAAGCGCGGCCCTGTGCTTAGTTACCCGATGTTTACCCTGGTTACCAGTGAAGACATCGCTGGATCGGTGTCACACACGCCGATCCAGCGATGTCAGCAGGGAGTCCAGCGACGAAATAAAGTTCTGGACTTTATTCAGCGACCAACGATCTCCCAGCAGGGGCCTGATCGTTGGTCGCTGTCACACATAACGATTTCATTAACGATATCGTTGCTACGTCACAAATAGCAACGATATCGTTAACAATATCGTTATGTGTGAAGGTACCTTTACTTTCTGCAGATATAAGTCTTAGCCGGAAGAAGTCATGGCTGTGTGTGCCAGATAGAGAAGTAAAAAAGTGAAAATGACTTACTGTACTTCAATTGGAGGCATTACCGGTAAGTTACTGTATTTATCACATATATTATACGATCTACAGAGCTCCTGTGTTTAACTGGCAATGGGAGTAGTATTAGTCTTAGTATAGAATGTTTTGATAATGAACAGTGTTGTGCGATTATTCAGCTAACACGTAGTGGTCAAGGTGTTGTATTTATCCCTTGTATTATTGATATATTGGTCATGGTATAGTGGATTTTGTCCAGTAAGAGGATGGTAGTTATATACAATGCGGTGAAAATATTTGATCATTGTGTGATGACAGTATTCCCATTTATGTGGTTTTTATTAGTATATTTTATTTTTGGTATAACAGACTTGTCAATATGTAACTATTTAACTATTATTTAGAAGTATTACTTGGAAAATTATGCAGTTGCCTTAATTTATTTGACTTATCTATGTTTTTTTCTGTCGTCTCTGTGTTTTTTTAAAATGAGAGTGAGTGTGGACACTTATTTCTTCATAGGATCTAGAGTGCTAAAGGCACCTGTACATCTGACCAACATGTTGGTGGGGACCAAGGTCCAAATTTAACTGTGGGGCACATCTCACTCTTCTTACGCCACGGTTCAAGTGCTATTCTTTTCTTTCATTATAGCTTAAAGTAATGCATCTGTAATAATAATCAGTAAACAGCTCAATGCAGTTATTAAAAATATATTCTAAAAAAAATCTATATCCACTGTGTATTCACATTGATTGTTATAGATTTTTCTCTTGTACAAGATGCCTGTCCCTACATGAACAAATGTAATATGTGAGTGGTGCTCTTATAATGTCAATTTACAAGGAGAGATTGACATGTTCAAATAATCCAGAGTGAAAGTGTTGTGAAATTACATGCAATCAGTACTGGATGAGACCATATTTTGTACTGAAATTCCAGTAGTTGGGAAAATCATTGCTGTTTTTTTTTTATTTTGCTAATTTCCTCTTAGATTTTTAAATGATATAGTCACTTCAGAAGAAGAGTGGGTATCTGTAAAGCATTTGAGCTGAGTTTTCCGCATTATCTTCAAAATAATTCTTGTTTATTTACACTTCTCAACATTGATGCTGCAACACCAAGAAGGAAAATTAATGGAATTATAGAAATCACAGGATCGGTAGATATGTAAATGATATGCAAATGATGAAAAGATGCAAATAAAATTTTCAAAACATCACGATTTATTCAGTATCAAGTATGAGTGAAATAAATGCACTTACATACATTGGCATGCTATCAATTAGGTTATTATGGCTTTCTGAGGAATATTCTGCTGCACAGAATGTATCCAAAACATAAATATCTGATTCTGGTGACTCCCTTCGACCAATGATGCTACTCGATGGGAAATAAGCCTAGAGATGCTGCAGGCCATAGCAGCACATTAAGTCCACACAGGCTGCCCACATAGCGCAAACAACATGAAACCTGGAGTTGTGCTGAAAACGGCATGGAACACTAGAAAAATGGCCATACCACTGGTACGTGAAAAAATCAAGATAAAGCTGAGCTATTAGTGTGTCTGAAATGAAGCCTACATGGGTCCGGCTACCATAGATTATGCCACCCCACATGATAATCACAGTAGTAGGAGCTGTGTGATGTTCCCTCTTGATGGTGTTACCCAAGTGATCTCATCAGACTTGGAGAATGGGCGTATAGTGATTCAATCTGTACTGTAAGTGAAATTAGATGCCACATACCAAGCCTAAAGGTACTGTCACACTAGACGATATCGCTAGCGATCCGTGACGTTGCAGCGTCCTCGCTAGCGATATCGTCCAGTGTGACAGGCAGCAGCGATCAGGCCCCTGCTGGGAGATCGCTGGTCGGGGAAGAAAGTCCAGAACTTTATTTCGTCGCTGGACTCCCCGTAGACATCGCTGAATCGGCGTGTGTGACACCGATTCAGCGATGTCTTCACTGGTAACCAGGGTAAACATCGGGTAACTAAGCGCAGGGCCGCGCTTAGTAACCCGCTGTTTACCCTGGTTACCAGCGTAAAAAAACAAACAGTACATACTTACATTCAGCTGTCTGTCCCTTGCCGTCTGGTCCCTGCACTGACTGCTGGCCGTAAAGTGAAAGCAGAGCACAGCCACAGCGGTGAGTCACCGCTGTGTGACTCACTGCTGTGCTGTGCTTTCACTTTCACTTTATGGCCAGCAGTCAGTGCAGGAACCAGACGGCAAGGGACAGACAGCTGAATGTAAGTATGTACTGTTTGTTTTTTTACGCTGGTAACCAGGGTAAACATCGGGTTACTAAGCGCGGCCCTGCGCTTAGTTACCCGATGTTTACCCTGGTTACCGGGGACCTCGGGATCATTGGTCGCTGGAGAGCTGTCTGTGTGACAGCTCTCCAGCGACAAAACAGCGACGCTGCAGCGATCCGGATCATTGTCGGTATCGCTGCAGCGTCGCTAAGTGTGACGGTACCTTTAGAAGTCAAAAAGTGCCAACACAAACAATCAAAAGTTGTTTGCACAGTCAGACATACAGCTTCAAGTGTTCCATTGACCTATAGCCACTGCTCTTTTGTAAATGGCAGTGGAGGTATATCCTGTTCATTGAGAATTCCCACTTTTGTCCTAGACAATAATATCAAGAGATTGGTCTGGGACCACATGCGCAATGCCATGAAGACGTCTACAAAAGGGAACATGAAACATGCACCAACAAATTTAGTGATTGTATTGCTTTTAATATTTTTCTTATTGACTAGAAAAAATCTGTGTGTAATAAATGCTGCAAAGCATTGTGTGTGTATATTTGTATGTGTGTGTCACAGGTGCAGTTTGCTTGTGCATGCGTGAAGAGACACACTTTTAGTGGTTGTATAAAACTTAAAATCAGCATAAGCATCTCTTCAGAAAACCATGGTATATCTGTTAATGAAACGTCCCATTTTCAATTAGTTTAGCTTTGGTGTGAGTCTAGAGGGATACAAGCTGCATGATGTAATTGATAACATAATTACATTGTAAGCTCTTGCATTTGATTCAGGAACAGTTGGCAGTCCTAATTGCAAAGACAGGAGGGGATCACTATAAGATGCTGTAGACTAAAGTGCCTACACACTAAGCACTATTTTGCATGCACCAACATACTGAGTGCTCATTTTCTTACAAAGTACATTCCAGGATGTAAATGAAAGTTAGTTAAATGTAAGGTAATCAGGGTCTTTTCACAAAAGAGTACCTTTCCACAGCATACAGAAACGGGGTGTAAACAGGGCTTTCACAAATTAAAGTAGTGGTCTGGTAACTAAAATGTCCTTTTCTAACTATCTTTTATTTATTTGGTTATTTGTCATCACTACTTATAGCTTTCCTTTAACTCCACATTTAGAGTGTTCCAGTAAATGTTTCCCAACTACAGTGGCCTACAGTATATACTGCATGTGTGTACTATATGGGTCATGTACTTGTACGTATTTGCTATATGTTTACTATGAGAAGTATAGAATGTAGAGGATCAATGAGGAAGGAGGGTATCGATGAGGGATCAAAGTACACCACCCATATAATGCACGCATATAGTGCGAGAAAAATATGGGAACCGTAGAAGCTCTAAAAAACTATAGGGAAAAAAATACCTTATCTTGAAAACTAATTAAAGCTGCCAAAAAGGAAACCGAGAAGCACATTGCTAAAGAGAGTAAAACTAATTCCAAACTGTTCTTCAACTATTTCAATGGTAAAACAATCAAAAGTGAAAGAGTAGGCCCCTTAAAAAATTGACTCATCTTAGGTTTAGGAGTTTTTAGCTGCTAGAGGCAAGGGGAGGGGATTTAGGTTCAGTTTAGAGGATACGATAGGAGTTACACAAAGGGGATGAAGGCTAGTATGAGGCCATGTGATTTCTTTCTCTGTTATGCATGTGGTCCACTTCGAAAAGGGTGTCACATCGAGTAACGGGATGTGAAGGACCTGGGAGACAAATTTACAGCATAATAGATATTAGAGAGCAAACTATTCAAGCCAAATCACCACCAATTATTGTACCATGAAAAATTATGTAAATTATACCTTTTATAATTTATGAATGAAAGGTATATTTTTAATAATTTTTCATGGTACAACAATTGGGAGTGATAATGACCTAGAAGCCAGCTAACAGCCCATGATACCCTGTGACCCAGAGCACACATGGTTGAACATCAACCCGGTAATTAAAATGATACATATGCTTACATCTTTTCTCCTACCACTATTGTATTTGTATATCTGACCACTGTATATCTATAACCATTTTGTATTTAGTGTATTGTCTAGCGTGCCCTTAAAACGATTAAATATATAAATAAAAAGTGTCCAAACAGCGCTATGGGTAAGGAGAGATGTGCACATACAAAGTCCGACAGATACAAATAGTGCTAATGAAGTCAAGGTGTAGCAGAATAAAGGTATATATTGTCTCACTAGAAAAGGTATGATGCCCAGAAGATCAATATGGTGTATGATAATTAATTAATTCTTCTTAAATTTTAAAGGACTGGAAAATGAAATTAATCCCATTATGTGGAGGGAAACGTAAAATGTACAGTTAGTACTGAATAGGTAAGTTCAGTGTCTTTGGGGAAGAAAACAAATTTTGCCTGCTATATAATAACCTGAGTAGTGTGGTTAATCCCCGATAATAAGGGAAAAGTAACAGGTACAGTTTGTTCCTAAATGCATAAGTAAATATCTGAATTATCAGTAATATAGGTGGTATATAGAAATAGGTTTTTTACCTATTGCTGTGCCACTGACCAGAGATGTGCAGCGATCACTGTCTTTGCTCCTGATTTTTCGGAGCAGTGGGAAGAGGGGCCATTGTGCACTGTTCACAGATTGGATTAGTGTAGGACCTCAAAGCATTAATAGTAGTCTGGGTAGTAGATATCCAAATTACAATGTTGTATGTGGCAAGTCGTAGCACTGTTTGGACTCTTTTTATTTAATTTTGATTTATATTTCAGACAACATGTGGAAGTTGTCCACCAAACTAGGCATCTGGGTGAGGTTCTATTGTGTCTAGCCCCAGTGTCTTTGATTAATCTGATTAAATATATAATTTAACTTTGGGCTCCTCTTTTGTCTCGATCCATGAACCCACAGCCATTATTAGGTTTAACTTTCCATGCCACAGGGGCTGGTTTCTGACTGCAAATGGTTCGGGATTATGGATCGCCCGCCAGGGCCGTGGGGTACCCGGTACCGGATCCGGTGTTCACAGGGGGATGTCATGGTGGTGACCCGGTCCGTGGCCCTGGGCGCCCACGTAAAAGGGGAAAGTCTTTAAAGGGGCTTTGGTGAATAGAGTTTATGTTCGTGACGCCACCTGTGATGTTGGGTCAATGGGGACTGACACTGCTTTAAGGGGTCCTCTGGGGTGATGTTATGGCAGCTAGATGGTATAACTTCCCACAGGTGAACTGTACCCCAGGGCTCCCATGTTGTAGATGGAAGATGGTGAGGAGTGCAGTAAAGAATGAAGACACAAGGTTGCTGTCTCTTTACATTGGTTTACTGAAGACTTCAGCATCCACAGTCCAGGGCACCAGATCACAGGGCAGACAGGGTCTGGCCGGCTTGAAGGCAAGCTAGGAGTCTACCCAGGTGGAAATCAAAAGCCTTCCTCTAGCGCTGTGGTGGTGTAGTTCCTTACTGCTTAAAGCTTCACATAAGGTCCACACCGATGTTATCTCTCTCTTTCTCTGTCCCCCGGATAGGATAGGACATAACCTGTATGACTGGTGGCTTGAGACTGTTTATAGGGACTCTATCACGACTGGCCTCTGAGGGGTGCCACCGTGCCTCCTGGGTGTTAGGTCGGACAGGTAACTTGGAGTTCAGCTGTCCTGCCAGTCTCTGATGTTCCAACTACCGAGTACCGGTCTCTGCGCCTCAGAAGGAGGCAGCCTGCTCGGGGCTGGTCTCCCCCTGGTATCTTCTCTTGTGCTTTGCTCTCCTGCACGTTCCCTGCAATCAATTCGGCCTTCTAAATGTCTCTTTCCAGGAACTGCTGTACTGCGGCAGCACAGCTCCGTAAAACCTTCCTCTGCCTCAGACTGATCCAGTCTGTTTCCTGGCAAGACTGAACTCTCCCTCTGTGTCTCTGGCAGGAACTCCCTAACTTTCCCTCCAAAACTACCTTATATATGGGGAGTCACCTAGCAAGTAGGATCAAAAGATACCCCTGGTGGCCTGGAATGTAAATGTGTTGCATGTTTGTGGTACCTAGTTGCAATTATCTCTTCTTGCCTTCAAGCGTAACATCACTCTGCCCATGAGGAAAGCAATGCTACTGTGACGACCAGGACCCTGGGGTGCCAAACTCCCACCTCCCATTAAATCCAGTAGATACGGACTGGGAAAAGAAGAACAACATTACAGATTAGCAAAAAAGACAACAATTTGCTATAAACTTATAACAAACAAATTAATACTACATAAATTAGAGCTTCCCTTTATGGGAGGTGAGAACACTTAAACATTACAAGAACTATTTACATCGTATGCATACTTTCGAGAATAGAAAACAGTATGATAACTAGTTAACTATGGAATGCTATTACCTGCTACGGGTATACTATATTTTAAATGCTAAAACAAACATTTTCTTTATTCTTCTTTGAGTGCAAAACTTTCAACCAACCCCAACGGGCTCACTATTTTATTTCAAAGTGCATCACAAGATATCTTCATAACTATCTGTATACAATCTCAATTTTATTTTTATTCACTATATTAGCTCTTTAATATATAAACTTTCTATCATGCAACATAGAATTCTAACTAGAAAAGTGTGACAAGTCAACATCCAGTCTTTCAATCCTGAGGTAGTGCAATTAATACTCAAGTCAATCATTAACTTTAGAACAGCAGCAACGAGCGAGGGACCCGTCATTAATCCCCAATGTTGGCGGGCTGCAAGGCGTGTATCCAGACCTGGAATCCTGCTGCGCCAAACGGGTTTTTCTTCAGGTCTCTGTAAAACAAAGCAACTTTCACAGTAACGTTAGAACAGTCTTTTTAAAAGCTCCTTTGTAAAACCAGTAGGAAGCACCTTTAAGAAGGTGCAAACTATTTACAACAAAGTCTTTTGATCATGCATGGTCCATGATTCACAGTTCTTTAAATGGATGAATTCTGCAAAAGCAGATCCCTTTTAACATGGGACCCCTTTAAGTAGAAACCTTGGTCAGGTTTAACAAACTTTTTATAACAATCATTTTTGGAACTTGTAGCAAAGAGTTAACTTAACTATTTACAGTTATTTTCAGATTCTTTTTTACTTTAGCTGTGGCATTGTCCAAGGTAGCCTCTGATATGGTCCAATTTATGGGCAGATCACAGGCTGTAATTAGAGTTTGCGTGTCCTGAGTGTGCATGTCTACTGGTGCAGCTGCCACAGTGGTTTCAGTCATGGTGATGATACACACAGTGGTAGTAGTGACGTTTGAGGAGTTACTGGCTCTTTGACTGGAGGGGTAGTGATGGTATAAACTTTGACACTAGGTGGCGCACTGGGTATGCATTTCTTAATGTTCTTAGCGTACCAGCCTTTTTCACCCCAGTGTCGTGTGTAAGTCACACGATCCCCTCAGTACAGGTCCCTGTCTGGATGTCCTTCCCGGAGATGAGATCCCACATCACGACAGGTGACATAGACCTTCGTCGGCAGTCCCGACTCCTGAATGAAAGCCCAACCTTTTTTTTAGGAGCAAGGCTACTATTATACCCCATTATGCTGGGATTTTATTACATCATTGGGTTTCAGGGGCCTGCACTTTGCGTTGGGTCGCACTCCCTCCTTCCTCCTTCCATTTTAGCAGCAAACGTTGATTATACTCCTCCCAGGTGAGGGCTTCAATATGGGACCCTCCCGGTTGGGCCTCCCCAGGGAGCCCAGTTTGTTCCACTCCCGGATTGTCTCCGGATTGTCCCATTGGAAGACCATCCCCCAAGGCCTGATCCTCCAGAGAACAGCCTAATGTCCATGACTGATGATGTCAATGTAATTAACATGCTTACTTATGGGAATGTGGGGGTGGGTGATGTACTGTGCTCCTCTCCAATCAGGGAGAGGAGATCTATATTTCTCTTCAACATATTCATTAATGATCTGGTAGAAGGTTTACACAGTAAAATATCGATATTTGCAGATGATACAAAACTATGTAAAGCAGTTAATACAAGAGAAGATAGTATTCTGCTACAGATGGATCTGGATAAGTTGGAAACTTGGGCTGAAAGGTGGCAGATGAGGTTTAACAATGATAAATGTAAGGTTATACACATGGGAAGAGGGAATCAATATCACCATTACACACTGAACGGGAAACCACTGGGTAAATCTGACAGGGAGAAGGACTTGGGGATCCTAGTTAATGATAAACTTACCTGGAGCAGCCAGTGCCAGGCAGCAGCTGCCAAGGCAAACAGGATCATGGGGTGCATTAAAAGAGGTCTGGATACACATGATGAGAGCATTATACTGCCTCTGTACAAATCCCTAGTTAGACCGCACATGGAGTACTGTGTCCAGTTTTGGGCACCGGTGCTCAGGAAGGATATAATGGAACTAGAGAGAGTACAAAGGAGGGCAACAAAATTAATAAAGGGGATGGGAGAACTACAATACCCAGATAGATTAGCGAAATTAGGATTATTTAGTCTAGAAAAAAGACGACTGAGGGGCGATCTAATAACCATGTATAAGTATATAAGGGGACAATACAAATATCTCGCTGAGGATCTGTTTATACCAAGGAAGGTGACGGGCACAAGGGGGCATTCTTTGCGTCTGGAGGAGAGAAGGTTTTTCCACCAACATAGAAGAGGATTCTTTACTGTTAGGGCAGTGAGAATCTGGAATTGCTTGCCTGAGGAGGTGGTGATGGCGAACTCAGTCGAGGGGTTCAAGAGAGGCCTGGATGTCTTCCTGGAGCAGAACAATATTGTATCATACAATTATTAGGTTCTGTAGAAGGACGTAGATCTGGGTATTTATTATGATGGAATATAGGCTGAACTGGATGGACAAATGTCTTTTTTCGGCCTTACTAACTATGTTACTATGTTACTATGTATCAAGCAAGCTTTACTAATGCCTTAGAGTTTGACCAGTGGGCACACTAGTTCCAGTTTTCCTGTGAGGTTGTCACGGAAGGGACAGACAGGGGGATTACAGCTGCTGAGGGGGAGCATGCAATTAAGGGCGGGGCTTTCCCAGGAGAGACAGGGATCAAAGGTAAAGCCATATTGCAGGGTTGCTTCACGACCATGCTGTCAGAGGACCAGGTTAGTAATTCTGGACTAAAGACTTGGTCAGAAGCAAAGGAGAAGCAGGCGCTATCCATGGTTGAACAATGAAAAAGGTTAGGCTTCAGCTCACCCCATCAGCAAATCCATGAAAGTCCACAGGAGCATCCAAGCAAGGAAAACGCCACCGCCCAATGTCCAGTCTATATATATAATTGTCTAAGGGTTTTTCCGTCTGTCTTTCTGTCTGTCTGTCTTGGAAATCCCACCTCTCTGATTGGTCGAGGCCGCCAGGCCTCGACCAATCAGCAACGGGCACAGCGACGATGATGTCATAAAGGACGTAGACATCCCGCGTCTGATTGGTCGAGGCCTCCAGGCCTCGACCAATCAGCAACGGGCACAGTATCGACGTAGATGTCATAATGGTTGCCATGGCGACGATGATGTCATAAAGGTTGCCTCGACCAATCAACGACGGGCACAGTCTGCTGCGAATTCTGGAATCATCATTGTCCATATACTACGGGGACATGCATATTCTAGAATACCCGATGCATTAGAATCGGGCCACAATCTAGTATTAAATAAGTAAGAAGAAAATCCAGCTCCGGAATAAAAAATCATCAAATTTATTTCCACATATTAAAATTCAGAAAAAGCTGCTTGGGGTTCAGTGGCCACATACTAGGACACTAGCCACCCTTGTCCGCTCCAAGCAAAACACTTGATGGAATATTTGAGGTTACCCCTACCTCCCCCACTCCCCTCCTCTCACCCCAGTCCAATTACAACTTGCCGATGAGCAGCGCTGATTTAACTCCTCCAATCCTGGAGACAGCAAGGTTTTTTCCTGGTACCAAATCCTGTGGAGACATAAGCTCAAGCTGCACAAGTGTCATGTTGGCACTGGTATCCCGTAGTCCCATGGCATCTGTGACGACTTTATGTGAAGCTTTAAGCACTAAGGAACCACCACGGCGCTAGGGGAAGGCTTTTGATTTCCACCTGGGTAAGGGGACTCCTAACTTGCCTTCAAGCCGGCCAGACCCTGCCTGCCCTGTGATCTCATGCTCTGGACTGTGGATGCTGAAGTCTTTAGTAAACCAAGGTAAAGAGACTGCATCCTTGTGTCCTCATTCTTTACTGCACTCTTCACCATCTTCCATCTACACCATGGGAGCCCTGGGGATACACTTCACCTGTGGGAAGTTATACCATCTAGCTGCCATAACATCACCCCAGAGGACCCCTTAAAGTAGCATCAGTCACCATTGACCGAACACCGCAGGTGGCATCACGAACATAAACTCGATTGACCAAATCTCCTTTAAAGACTTCCCCTTTTACATGGGCGCCCAGGGCCACGGACTGGGTCACCACCGTGAAACCCCCCTTGTGAACACCAGACCCCTTACCAGGTACCACATGGCCCTGGCGGGCGACCCATCTTGGCATCACGAACAAGATGGACTGACCCAGCAAATCGGGTCAAGTGCGCCTAAAAGACTGTGCCTTAACCGAGCTTTATTGAGAGACTGTTTACTGTGAAAGACTGCCAAAAATTGCCACAAAAACCGCCGCCATAACCATGCCAGAACCACGCATGTACCACGAGGAGCGCCAGAAAAGAAGGGTGTGCCAGCATGGGAGGAGACTATCGGAGCGGCGTGAGCAGTGATGAACGCCCCCTACTAATGTTACTATACGACGAGGATGTGCCCATTTGCCAAAGAATTCCACCTCTTGATATACTATGGCGGGAACAAGGAGGAGAAGAAGCCCTGCCCCAGGAAACAGAGCAGCAGCGTGTGCGTGTGGCCGCAGACCCCGGAGAAAAGATGTCAACCAGCGGGTACCAGAAGGACGACAAAGGGATCCGGGACTATCCCAGGCCAATGGAAGAGAACACAGACCTGCTGCTGCCTGAGGATCTGGGCTTCCTGGAACCGCAGGTGGGGAAGCTGAGCTGCCAGCTCCTGTACACAGAGCGGACCACGGTGAAGAAATGGAAGCCGGCCCTGTGCAGGAACATCACGCTGGAGGAGTCGTAGTCGGTGCAGCAGCCAGCTCCAGCAGCCTCATCAGCGGAGCGGACCGGCATCGGTGGAACCACATCAGACACAGGTACAGAAAACGACCCTGCCCTGGCGACTGATCCCGCTCCAGCGACCGCTCTTCCCCCAGTTACTGACCGTACTCCAACGACAGCTCCTGCCCCAGATGAAGACCTTGCTCCAGCGACTATTACCACCACCGATAGGATGCTGACAGGCCCGCGTCCAACACCCTTAGGCACGTCACTGGAGGTGAATCCCGAGGGAATGACTGCACAGCTATTCCAGAAAAGAAGCCATAAGTTAGCTGCTATCCATGGTTGCAGCGGCCGTGGCTGCTGTCAGGTGCAGTGGTAGCCTTGAGAAGGTCTACACAGACAGCTCTTTAGTCTTGGCCATGGTGGATATGTTGGAGTGTGATTGATTGAGTGTGTGGACAAGTGGCATTTATTAAGGTAATGAGTTCAAACAGGTGTAATTAATACAGGCAATGAGTGCAGAGTAGGCGGGCTTCTTAGGCCAGGGTCACACTTGCAAGTGCAATGCGAGAAACTCGCAGGAGTCTTTCGCATCAATACACGGCACTGCCGCCAGCACTCAGGACTGGAATGTGCGGCTGCATGCATTTCTATGCAGCTGAACGCTCCGGTCCCTTGCATTGCACTCGCAAGTTTGACCCAGGCCTTAAAGGGAACCTGTCACCCCCAAAATCGAAGGTAGGCTAAGCACACAAGCATCAGGGGCTTATCTACAGCATTTTGTAATGCTGTAGATAAGCCCCCGATGTATCCTGAAAGATGACAAAAAGATTAGATTATACTCACCCAGGGGCGGTCCCGGTCCGGTTCTGGTACGATGGGCGTAGCGGTCCGGTCCGGGGCCTCTCATCTTCTTATGATGATGTCCTCTTCTTGTATTCACGCTGCGGCTCCAGCACAGGTGTATTTTGTCTGCCCTGTTGAGGGCGCCGGGAAAGGTCAGAGAGGCCCGGTGCCTGCGCACTGCAGTACTTTGCTCTGCCCTTAACAGAGCAGACAAAGTATGCCTGCGCCGGAGCCGCAGCGTGAATACAAGAAGAGGACGTCATCATAAGAAGATGGGAGGGACCGGACCATGACGCCCATCGGACTGGGAACGCCCCTGGGTGAGTATAACCTAACCTCTTTTTCTCATCTTTCAGGATACATCGGGGGCTTATCTACAGCATTCCCGAATGTTGTAGATAAGCCCCTGATGCTGGTGGGCTTAGATCACCTTCGATTTTGGGGGTGACAGGTTTCCTTTAAAGAAAAACTAACAGGTCTCTAGGAGCCAGAATTCTTGCTGGTTGGTAGGTGATCAAACACTTATTTCATGCAATAAAATGAAGTTTAATTATATAAAAATTATACAATGTGATTTTCTGTTTTTTATTTTTTGATTCTGTCTCTCACAGTTAAACTGTACATATGATAAAAATTCCAGACCTCTCCATTCTTTGCAGGTGTAAAAACCTGCAAACTTGACAGTGTATCAAATACTTATTTTCGCTATTAGATAGATAGATAAATACACTGTGTTCCAAATTATTATGCAAATTGGATTTAAGTGTCATAAACATTTAACTTTTTTGTTTTTCAAATAAACTCATGGATGGTATTGTGTCTCAGGGCTCAATGGATTACTGAAATGAATGTTAAACACAAGTTTAAATTAAATGAAAGCTACTTAAAAATGATGTTCCACATTATTAAGCAGGCCACAGGTTTCAAGCAATATGGGAACTAAAAAGGATCTCTCTGCTGCTGAAAAGCGTTAAATAGTGCAATGCCTTGGTCAAGGTATGAAAACATTAGATATTTCACGAACACTTAAGAGTGATCATCATACTGTAAAGGATTTGTGACTGAAACAGAGCAAAGACAGAGTTCATGCAGATAAAGGCATAATGACTAAGGTTTCTGCCAGACAAATTCAATGGATTAAGAGAGCTGCTGCCAAAATACCATTACAAAGCAGCAAACAGTTATTTGAAGCTGCTGGTGCCTCTGGAGTCCCTCAAACCTCAAGGTGTAGGATCCTTCAAAGGCTTGTTGTTGTGTATAGACCTACTATTCGGCCACCCCTAAACAGCATTCACAAGCAGATGCGGTTGCAATGGGCCTAGACATACATGAAGACTAATTTCCAAACAGTCTTGTTTACTGATGAGTGTCGAGCAACCCTGGATGGTCCAGATGGATGGAGTAATGGATGGTTGGTGGATGGCCACCATGTCCCAACAAGACTGCGACGTCAGCAAGGAGGTGGAGGAGTCATGTTTTGATCCAGAATCATGGGGAAACAGCTGGTAGGGCCCTTTAAGGTTCCTGAAGGTGTGAAAATGACCTTTGCAAAGTATATAAAGTTTCTAAGGGTGGTTTCACACTTGCGTTTTTGTCTGCAGCGTTTTTTTTCAAAAAAACGCATGTGTTTTTTTTCCCTATATTTAACATTGAAAACGCATGCTTTTTTTGTGTACGCGTTTGGTCGCGTTTTTTGACGCATGCGTTTTTTTACTGCATGCGTTCATTTTCTGAAATGCTACTTGTAGTATTTTTAAATAGTTAGGACTGCTCTGATATGGGTATACCGTGAAGATTGGTAGAGCAGCTTAGTATACATTTTTTGCAAAAAACGTATCAACCAAATACCCTGTTATTTACATCTTTTACTAGCACTTGCGGATTACTGCAAACATTTTTTCAAACTGAGTGTTTTTGGTTTTAACATTCTCTTTTGTGTCTTCAGGTTTCTTGGTGGTGTGTGAACATGTTCTTACAGACTTGTTCACTGTGCAAGTAGCCCATGTGTTCCTGTTTCTTGTAGTATTTTTAGAAGCGTTTTTTGGACCAAAAAAAACCGCATGCGTTTTCATGCGTTTTTTGGGGGGCAAAAAATACATTGGAGTCAATGGGGACGCATGCGTTTTTTGGTGCATGCGTTTTTTTATTAAAAAACCAGAAAACACACTGATATGCCACCCCCCAACATAAAGGTGATAAAGGGAACCTAACCCTACCCCTAACCCTAACCCTACCCCTAACCCTAACCCTAAGGGATCCTAACCCTAACCCTAATCCCTTTATGGTTAGGGTTAGGGGTAGGGTTAGGGTTAGGATCCCTTAGGGTTAGGGTTAGGGGTAAGGTTAGGGTTAGGGGTAGGGTTAGGATCCCTTAGGGTTAGGGGTAGGGTTAGGATCCCTTAGGGTTAGGGTTAGGGTTAGGATCCCTTTAGTGTTAGGGTTAGGTTTATGATCCCTACCCCTAACCCTAACCCTAACCCTAACTATTTCTGTTTATAGTGGTTTTTTTACTTTATTTTGATGATTGGCAGCTGTCACACATTTCTCAGCATGCATTTAAAAAATGCAAACGCATGTAAAAACGCATGTAAACGCGTCAAAACGCCGCGTTTTTTTCACCACATGCAAAAACGCATGCGTCAAAAAAACGCAGCGTTTACACGCGTTTACATGCGTTTTTTCACCATGCGTTTTTTTGCGTTTTTTACCGCAAAAACGCACCCCAAAAAACGCCAATGTGAAACCAGCCTAAGTGAGCAGGTATAAGAAAGAAATGCGGCACTCACCATCTGTCTTCAGCTAAAAATGTCCTTTATTTAGCGCTTAAGCCTTCAGAAACATGATGCGGCATCAGCAGGAGTATGTGTCACACATGGACCCGTAGAAGCGCCTGTGCGCGAAATGGCCGTCGTCCTCCCCTGTCACTCCCCCGCTCCCTCGTATACTCCTGCCGATGCCGCATCATGTTTGTGAAGGCTTAAGTGCTAAATAAAGGACATTTTTAGCTGAAGACAGATGGTGAGTGCTGCATTTCTTTCTTATACCTGCTCACTTTGATTCCTGGATTCTGTATGCAGAGCACCACCTGGATCTCATCAGAGGCCAGTAGCGTCCACTCCATGTAAGATCACATGTAAAATTGTTTTGATACACAGCTTTTCAGTGCCGGTCACATTTTCTCTCTATCGATTATATAAAGTTTCTGACAACTTTCTTCCATGGTCTAAAAAAGCAGAAATGTGCCTTCAGGAGCAAAATCATCTTCATGCATGACAATGCACTATCTCATTCTGCAAGGAATACATCTGAGTCATTGGCTGCTATGGGCATAAAAGGAGATAAACTCATGAGGTGGCCACCATCTTCCCCTGACCTCAGCCCTATAGAGAACCTTTGGAGTATCATCAAGCAAAAGATCTATGAAGATGGGAGGCAGTTCACATCAAAACAGCAGCTCTCGGAGGCTATTCCTACTTGATGCAAAGAAATACAAGCAGAAACTCTCCAAAAACTCACAAGTTCAATGGATGCAATAAGTGTGAAGGTGATATCAAAGAAGGGTTCCTCTGTTAAAGGGAACCTGTCACCCTCCAGGCGTTTGTAACTAAAAGAGCCACCTTGTGCAGCAGTAATGCTGCATTCTGAAAAGGTGGCTCTTTTAGTTCGGGTCCCTGGCACTGCTGAAATAATCGCTTTTGAAATTAGTTCCTCATACCGTGAAATCACCAGGGGGCAGGTCTTTGCCCCCAAATCCAGAAGCCTCACAGCCGTCAATCATGGTCTCTGTGCACCGGGTGTCACCTCCTCTTACTTCATTAGAGTCCCCGGCGCCTGCGCTGTAAGTTCGAAGGGCAGCACAACTGCACATGCTCAATAAAAAAGAATAACAGTGCAGGCGCCGGGGACACTAATGAAGTAAGAGGAGGCGGCGCCCAGCACGCAGAGGCCATGAGTGACAGCTGTGAAGCGTCTGGATTCGGGGGGAAAGACCTGCCCCCCTGGCGATTTCACGGTATGAGGAACAAATTTCAAAAGCAATTATTTTAGCAGTGCCAGGGACCCAAACTAAAAGTGCCACCTTGTCAGAATGCAGCATTACTGCTGCACAATGTGGCTCATTTAGTTACAAATGCCTGGGGGGGTGGGGTGACAGGTTCTCTTTAACATGTAACTTGGCCTGTTTGGATATTTTGGAGTTAAAACCCTTTTTTTGCAGTGAATATGACCTCCTAATGCTGCAAATTCCACAAATGAGCATTTTCAGTTCTTTAAAACACATCAAATGTTTAGAAATTTTACTGTGCCTAATAATTTGGAAGTGCATTTTGAGTTTTTATTCATTTTGGAGATTATACTGTTATCATTGGGAGATTTCTTCAATAAAATTTGATGTATAATCTAATGGGTCATGACTTTTATTAGACTGACTGTCATTTAAGAAGATCCGAGAAAAATATCATTTTCATAATAATTTGGAACATGGTGTAGATAGATAGATAGATAGATAGATAGATAGATAGATAGATTGATAGATAGATAGATAGATAGATAGATAGATAGATAGATAGAAATATGTCAAGGAAAGAAAGAGAAAAGCGGCATAGATTGACAGCGTTCCTAGGTGCAATGCCTCCAAGGCAACTACCAAACCTCCATATACAAATAAAAAATGAAGGCAGCACACCAGTCCAAGGTGAAAAAAATGTGGCATTTAATTGCCCAAAATGCCAATATTTCGGCTCAGGATTATGAGGTTTTCTCAAGCAACAAAAAAGTGACAGTGCTCACCTTTAATACTTGTATACAATTGATATGTGAAAATTAAAACAATTAAGGAATATCTCATAAAGCATGCATGATATTCAATTTGATTGTGTTAGTACATAATAGATATGGCATACAAATGTACAGGGTGGGTCATTTATATGGATACACCTAAATAAAATGGGAATGATTAGTGATATCAACTTCCTGTTTGCGGCACATTAGTGTAAGGGAGGGAGAAAACTTTTCAAGATGGGTGGTGACCATGGCGACCATTTTAAAGTCAGCCATTTTGGATCCAACTTTATTTTTTCCAATGGGAAGAGGGTCATGTGACACATCAAACTTAATAAAAATTTAACATGAAAAAAAATGGTGTGCTTGGTTTTAATGTAACTTTATTCTTTCATATGTTATTTAAAAGATTCTCTTTATTTACAGCCATTGACATGTCACCGAGGTTAACACGTGAGGAGCGGATAGAAATTGTGTTGATGTATGCACTTCTCCAGACCATCAGACTGATACCTAGCCCTGACCTATTCAAAAGCGCTTTAAAAACCCATCTCTTCAAACTAGCCTACAACATCACCTACTCAGTAAACTAACTTTGCCCTGTTCCCTCCTTCCAAATATTATTCTGAATCTGCACCCTACTATTCATCTGTCTCCACACCCTCCATGCACATAACTGCATTTGATACTTGACTCTTGCACTTAAACAAACGGGCTGATGACCGGATCGTGCAGCTTTATATGAAAATCCCTATTTATTATAATTGCCAGACCTGAAATAACAAGCACTTTTCACCTATTGTGTCCCCCCATTTCCTTGTAGATTGTAAGCTTGCGAGCAGGGACCTCACTCCTAATGTCACTGTTGAAATTGTCTTAACTTGTATTGAATTTATTGTCTGCACATGTCCCCGCTTAATTGTAAAGTGCTGCGGAATATGTTGGCGCTATATAAATAAAAATTATTATTATGTCTGGTGAACGCAATGGAATGGAATCCAAAGAAGGTTGGGAAGGAAGATTCAGGAGTAGTCATGGGCGAACCCCCCTATGACCAGGATCAGCAAGTTCGCCCCAGTATTTTTGTAAAGTTCGAGTTCGGGGCCGGAGATGATGAGAACTTCCATCCGAACCCCAAGCTTGAACTTTACAGATATGGGATGGGGCGTGGATGGCTGTAAAACAAAGCATAAAATTAATAATAAACATTAAAATTATACTTACCAGTCCAGCGACGCATCCTCCCGTCCTGCTGTCTACCGGCTGCATCTGCTTCCGGGGCCGCTCATTAACTTCCGGAGGTATTCACTTCACTCGGCAGTCTTCGGCTTTTTGTGGCAGTGTTCATGTGGCTTCGTCGCTGAGCCCGCACCTTTCCGAGAACATGACAGCTGATGTATACAGCTGACATATGCCCACAACAGCCGTGGGTGGAATCATGATCCTTCCGTGGCTGTTAACTAGCTGAATGCCTCTGTCAATTTCTGACTGTGGCATTTAACTCGTGCTTACTGGAAGCACATCACTAATCCCGCCAGGACCTAGACATGTTGGTGTTTATGAACTCATAATGAGCTGGAGAATCATAATGGTCTATCACTATTAGCATTTAGTGAACATGGTGAAAAACAACAACTGTGGAATTGCACTTTATTGCAATTTCGTCACACTTGGGATTTTTTCCCCATTTTCCAGTACAAGATATGTTAACTCCTTTTTGGCATTCGACGTACTATCCCGTTGAGATGGTCTGGGCCCATATGACCACCAACGGGATAGTACGTCATCACGATCGGCCGTGCTCACGGGGGGAGCGAGGCCAATCGGGGCTGTATTTTGATCTGGTGGCCTAGGAGCAGCATGAGACAGACTCTGGAGAAGGTGGTCCCTGTACTGACTGCAAACCCTGAACTAGCAGCGCAACTAAAAGTAGCCGTGGGGGGTACCTAACACTCCCTAGACCCCTCGGCACAGCCTAAGATCTAACTACCCCTAAAAACAGAAACAGGAAACCTATCTTGCCTCAGAGAAAATCCCCAAAGGATAGATAGCCCCCCACAAATATTGACTGTGAGAGGAGAGGGAAATAACATACGCAGATATGAAATCAGATTTTAGCATAGGAGGACATACTAGCTAAAAAGAAAGAAAAGAACAGAGTACTATGCGGTCAGTACAAAAACACTAGAAAATATCCACCGCAGAAAATACGGATCACCACATCTGACTAAAGACATGGGGGGTATATCTGCATCTCCAGAGAAATATCTAGGCTGCAAAAAATCCTTCACAGACTAAGCTGGACAAAACAAAAACATGAAAATGCACAGAACTATAAAGTCCACTGCAGGTGGACAGCAAAAACCAAGCAGGACTTATCTTTGTAGAAAAGCACAGCAAACTGGAGAGACCAGTGAATCCTTCCAGAACAATGGACAACTGGCACTGACTAAAGGATTCTGCAAAGCTATATACCCCAGTCAGTCCTGCAATTAGTAGATACACATGTCCACTCCTGCAATCCAGGCACAACTGCATTAACCTCTACAACCACCGGAGGGAGCCCAAAAGCTGAATTCACAACAGTACCCCCCCTTGAGGAGGGGTCACCGAACCCTCACCATAGCCCCCAGGCCGATCAGGATGAGCCCGATGAAAGGCACGAACCAAATCAACGGCATGGACATCAGAGGCATAAACCCAAGAATTATCCTCCAGGCCATAACCCTTCCACTTGACAAGGTACTGAAGCTTCCGCCTCGAAAAACGAGAATCCAAAATCTTCTCAACAACATATTCCAACTCCCCATCGACCAATACAGGGGCCGGAGGATCAACAGAGGGAACAACGGGCTCCACATATTTCCGCAACAAAGATTTATGGAAGACATTATGAATAGCAAACGAGGCCGGAAGCGCCAGGTGAAAGGACACCGGATTAATAATCTCAGAAATCCTATAAGGACCAATACATCGAGGCTTAAACTTAGGGGAAGAAACCTTCATAGGAACATGACGGGAAAATAACCAAATCAGATCCCCAATCCGAAGACGCGGAACCAACACACCGACGACGATTAGCAAAACGTTGAGCCTCCTCCTGAGACAGCACCAAATTGTCCACCACATAAGCCCAAATCTGCTGCAACCTGTCAACCACAGAATCCACACCAGGAAGGTCAGAAGGCTCAACCTGCCCAGAAGAAAAACGAGGATGAAAACCAAAATTACAAAAAAAAGGTGAAACCAAAGTAGCCGAACTAGCCCGATTATTAAGGGCAAACTCGGCCAATGGCAAAAAAGCCACCCAATCATCCTGATCAGCAGACACAAAGCATCTCAAATAGGTCTCCAAGGTCTAATTAGTTCGCTCAGTCTGGCCATTTGTCTGAGGATGAAATGCAGAAGAAAAAGACAAATCAATGCCCAGCTTGGCACAAAAGGCCCGCCAAAACCTAGAAACAAACTGGGAACCTCTGTCGGACACAATATTCTCCGGAATACCATGCAAACGCACCACATGCTGAAAAAACAACAGAACCAAATCAGAAGAGGAAGGCAATTTAGGCAAAGGCACCAAATGAACCATCTTAGAAAATCGGTCACAGACAACCCAGATAACCGACATTCTTTGGGAAACAGGAAGATCGGAAATAAAATCCATAGAAATATGTGTCCAGGGCCTCTCGGGGACCGGTTATGGCAAAAGCAACCCACTAGCGCGGGAACAGCAAGGCTTAGCCCGCGCACAAATCCCACAGGACTGCACAAAAGAACGCACATCCCGCGACAAAGAAGGCCACCAAAAGGACCTACTAACCAAATCTCTGGTACCAAAAATCCCAGGATGGCCAGCCAACACAGAACAATGAACCTCAGAAATCACTTTAGTAGTCCATCTATCAGGAACAAACAGTTTCCCCACAGAACAGCGGTCAGGCTTATCAGCCTGAAATTCCTGAAGAACCCGTCGCAAATCAGGGCAGATGGCAGAAAGAATCACCCCTTCCTTCAAAATGCTGACCGGCTCAAGAACCCCAGGGGAATCAGGAAAAAAACTCCTAGAGAGGGCATCCGCCATAACATTCTTAGTACCAGGAATGTACGAGACCACAAAATCAAAATGGGAGAAAAACAGGGACCATCGAGCCTGTCTAGGATTCAGCCGTTTGGCAGACTCGAGGTAAATCAGATTCTTATGATCGGTCAGGACCACAATACGGTGCTTGGCCCCCTCAAGCCAATGCCGCCACTCCTCAAATGCCCACTTCATAGCCAACAACTCCCGATTGCCGACATCATAATTGCGTTCCACAGGCGAAAACTTCCGAGAAAAGAAGGTACACGGTTTCATCAAGGAACCCCCAGAATTCCTCTGAGACAAAACGGCCCCTGCCCCAATCTCAGACGCGTCAACCTCAACCTGAAATGGAAGAGAAACATCTGGCTGTTGCAACACAGGGGCAGAAGTAAATCGGCGTTTAAGCTCCTGAAAGGCAGAAACAGCCGCGGAGGACCAATTCGTCACATCAGCGCCTTTCTTGGTCAAATCGGTCAGAGATTTAACCACACTGGAGAAGTTGGCAATGAAACGACGATAAAAAATTAGCAAAGCCCAAGAATTTCTGAAGGCTCTTCACAGATGTGGGCTGAATCCAATCATGAATGGCCTGAACCTTAACCGGATCCATTTCTATAGATGAGGGAGAAAAAATGAAACCCAAAAAAGAAACCTTCTGCACTCCAAAGAGGCACTTTGACCCCTTCACAAATAAAGCATTATTATGGAGGATCTGAAATACCATCCTGACCTGTTTCACAT
The DNA here is from genome assembly GCF_032444005.1 of Ranitomeya imitator. Taxonomy (NCBI): domain Eukaryota; kingdom Metazoa; phylum Chordata; class Amphibia; order Anura; family Dendrobatidae; genus Ranitomeya; species Ranitomeya imitator. Next base: position 286,594,908 of record NC_091287.1, read on the forward strand.
GAGACTCCCAATCATTGGAAAAAATAAAAATATCATCCAAATATACAACCATGAATTTATCAAGATAACTCCGAAAGATATCATGCATGAAGGATTGGAACACAGATGGGTCATTAGAGAGTCCGAATGGCATCACAAGGTATTCAAAATGGCCTTCAGGCGTATTAAATGCAGTTTTCCATTCGTCACCCTGCTTGATGCGAATAAGATTATATGCCCCTCGAAGGTCAATCTTAGTAAACCAGCTAGCCCCCTTAATTCTAGCAAACAAATCAGTAAGCAAAGGCAAGGGGTATTGAAATTTTACCGTGATCTTATTCAAGAGGCGATAATCAATACAGGGTCTCAAGGATCCATCCTTCTTGGCAACAAAAAAGAAACCCGCTCCCAACGGTGAAGAAGATGGCCAAATATGCCCTTTCTCCAAAGACTCCTTAATATAGCTCTGCATGGCGGTATGTTCAGGCACAGACAGGTTGAAAAGTCGGCCCTTAGGGAACTTACAACCTGGAATCAAGTCAATAGCACAATCACGGTCCCTATGCGGTGGAAGGGAACTGGATTTGGGCTCATCGAATACATCCTGAAAGTCTGACAAAAACTCAGGAACTTCAGAAGAGGGGGAAGAGGAAATTGACATCAAAGGAACCTGATCATGAACCCCCTGACAACCCCAACTAGTCACAGACATGGATTTCCAGTCTAACACCGGATTATGTAGCTGTAACCATGGAAAACCCAAAACAATATCATCATGCAAATTATGCAACACCAGAAAACGACAATCTTCCTGATGGGCTGGCGCCATGCGCATGGTCAGCTGTGTCCAAAACTGAGGTTTATTTTTAGCCAACGGTGTAGCATCAATGCCCCTCAAAGGAATAGGGTTCTGCAAAAGCTGCAAGGGAAAACCACAACGTCTGGCAAATTCTAAGTCCATTAAGTTCAGAGCGGCGCCTGAATCCACAAACGCCATGACAGAAAATGATGATAATGAGCAGATCAAGGTCACGGATAACAGAAATTTAGGTTGTATAGTACTGATGGCAACAGAACTAGCGATTCTCTTAGTACGCTTAGGGCAATCAGAAATAACATGAGCAGAATCGCCGCAGTAAAAACACAACCTATTCTGACGCCTGAATGTTTGACATTCAGCTCTAGACAAAATCCTATCACACTGCATAGGTCCAGGGCTCCGCTCAGAGGACAACGCCACAGTGTGCACAACTCTGCGCTCTCGCAAGCGCCGATCAATCTGAATGGCCAGAGACATAGAATCACTCAGACCAGCAGGCGTGGGGAGCCCCACCATAACATCCTTAACGGATTCAGAAAGACCCTTTCTGAAAATTGCCGCCAAGGCATCCTCATTCCATTTAGTCAGTACAGACCATTTTCTAAATTTCTGGCAATACAATTCTGCTGCTTCTTGACCTTGACACAGGGCTAACAAGATTTTCTCAGCCTGATCCACAGAATTAGGCTCATCATACAACAACCCCAATGCCTGAAAGAACGAATCAACATTAAGCAAAGCAGGATTGCCAGATTCCAGGGAAAATGCCCAATCCTGTGGGTCACCACGCAGCAGAGATATGATGATTTTAACCTGCTGAATAGGATCACCAGAAGACCGGGGTCTTAATGCAAAAAACAGTTTACAGTTATTTTTGAAACTCAAAAATTTGGATCTGTCACCAAAGAATAAATCAGGAGTGGGAATCTAAGGTTCTAAGGCAGGAGTCTGAACAATGAAATCTGAAATACCCTGTACTCTAGCAGCGAGCTGGTCTACATGGGAAGCTAATTCCTGAACATTCATGCTAGCACAAGGCTCTTCAGCCACCCAGGGATTAAGAGGGAGGAGTAGACAAAGTAGACTGAAGAAAAAAATATGGCTCAAGACCTTTCTTCCCTTCTTCTGAGATGCAATTAACTCATTATGGGCCAGTTGTACTTTTATGATCTGGTGGCCTAGGAGCAGCATGAGACGGACTCTGGAGAAGGTGGTCCCTGTACTGACCGCAAACCCTGAACTAGCAGCGCAACTAAAAGTAGCCGTGGGGGGTACCTAACACTCCCTAGACCCCTCGGCACAGCCTAAGATCTAACTACCCCTAAAGACAGAAACAGGAATCCTATCTTGCCTCAGAGAAAATCCCCAAAGGATAGCCCCCCACAAATATTGACTATGGGAGGAGAGGGAAATAACATACGCAGATATAAAATCAGATTTTAGCTTAGGAGGCCATACTAGCTAAAAAGGAAGAATAGAACAGAGTACTATGCGGTCGGTACAAAAACACTAGAAAATATCCACCGCAGAAAATACGGATCACCACATCTGACTAAAGACATGGGGGGTATATCTGCATCTCCAGAGAAATATCTAGGCTGCAAAAAATCCTTCACAGACTAAGCTGGACAAAACAAAAACATGAAAATGCACAGAACTATAAAGTCCACTGCAGGTGGACAGCAAAAACCAAGCAGGACTTATCTTTGTAGAAAAGCACAGCAAACTGGAGAGACCAGCAGGGAAGTGAATCCTTCCAGAACAATGGACAACTGGCACTGACTAAAGGATCCTGCAAAGCTATATACCCCAGTCAGTCCTGCAATTAGTAGATACACATGTCCACTCCTGCAATCCAGGCACAACTGCATTACCCTCTACAACCACCGGAGGGAGCCCAAAAGCTGAATTCACAACATAGCACCCAGCAATTCTTCCAAGTAACTATATAAATATTATCATGCCGTATATACTCGAGTATAAGCCGACCTGAGTATAAGCCGAAGAACCTAATTTTGCCACGGAAAACTGGGTTAGCTTATTGACTTGACTATAAGCTGGGTATGCATTGTCCCCCATCCCTGTCCTGGTATGCATGGCTCTCCCATCCTGTCCTCGTATGCATGGCTCCCCCCGTCGCTGCCCTGATATGCTTGGCTCTCTCCGTCCTGTCCTGTTATGAGTTGCTCCCCCTGTCTTGTCCTGGTATGCGTGGCTCCCCCCGTAGCTGTCCTGGTATGCGTGGCTCCCCTCGTAGCTGTCCTGGTATGCATGGCTTCCCCCCATAGCTGTCCTGGTATGTGTAGCTCCCCCCACCCGTCCATGTATGCATGCTTCCTATTACAAAAAAAAAATCCTACTTACCTTCCAGCGTGCCCTTGCAACACCTTGTTCCGGTGCCAGCAGCTCTTCCTGTGCTGAGCGATCATGTGACACCTCTCATTAAGGTAATGAATATTCCCTCCATGCCGATGGGAGTAGATACGCATGCATATTCATTACCTTAATGAGTAGTGCCAGGTGATCGCTCAGCACAGGAAGAGCTGCTGGAAGCTGGAACCAAAGAGATGCTCGAGGGCGCCGGGACCAATGAGATGCTGTGACAGCATGCTGGAGGGTGAGTAGGATGTCTTCTGGAAGCCAATGGCTGTGGCTGCGGGAGTCACTGTGCGTGCTATAAGAGAAATGAATATTAATTTCTCTTTAGCAGCTGCACAGGCTATAGCCACAGCCGCCGGCTCCTGCCTCTGTGACCCGCTGCTCCGCAGCTCCCCCTCCCCTGACGGATTTCTGAGACAATTGACTCGTATATAAGCCAAGGGGGTCGTTTTCAGCACAAAAAAATGTGCTGAAAAACTCGGCTTATACACGAGTATATACCGTAAGTATTTTGGGAGTGACAGTTTCCTTTAACTCTTCTATTGTTAAGTCATTCCTACTTTGTAGCATTTTTTTTTCAATGCCTGCCAAACATTTGTGCAACGTTCTGTACAATTTATTTTATCTATTGCTTGGAAAATGTGAACTCCATGACCAAATGTATATGGACACATCCCCTCTGAATAGTAGTTTTGGCCTCTTGAATTTGAAGATTTGTGCCTTTTTAATTAGATAACATTAACAATAGCCTTATAGTTGTAGTTTTGATCTAAGAACAATCTTTTAATCACATAATCCTTAAATCACATGACTTGTCATTTTTAAAATGTAGCAAAAAAGTAATAAAAGTGTAAGCACTACTGCAAATTAAATTAAACAATGTACCAAATGCTAGTCAACCAGACATTTTTTTCAGGCCAAAAACATACCGTAAATTGTATATAAATATCCTATATTGGTAAGATTTTCCTCTCTGCTGGTTATCTGTCTCTATGTCTACATCCTTTGTTTTTCTAAAAAAAAAAAAATACAATTTTCAGTACAATAAATGGGTGCTTGCTGGTATTGATCAGTGTCTCAGCTGTCAGGGAAGCTTAGATCAAGGACCCAGGTGCTAAAGAGGCTTCACAACAATTCAGTTTGCAAAGACACATTTTCTCTACAAGTCTTGCAGACCTTATATTAAATTATTTTTATCCTTTACAGAAATTCAGGTTTTCAAGTGTAAACACATAGCCACACATGTAATACTAGATTTGCCCCGAGACAGTGTGATCCTGTGGCAAAATCAGCTCTTCACTGAAAGTATTTACAGTAAAGTCTGTGTCAAAAATCAGAAACTGAATTCTGCTTTTGAAATGCAATTTGAAATGCTGCAAATATGCATAAATATTGCCTCCATTGGACTCAATGGCAGAAAACAATGATCACAATCAACCATGGTTGTTCACACCAGTCTTTGTGAGGGGCTGTGCTGGAGTAAGACGCTCTTGGTTCATAATGAGGTGCATACCTCTTCATGAATCTGGAGCGTCTGAAGACTGACATATGCATCTGTGCAGAAGGCTAGAAATTTTACTCTAGTCAGGTACTTGAATGAGATTTCTGGTGTAGGGAACACCACAGCTCGTCATGAATTAGATGGACTGTGGCATCACCTGCCGTGCTCCCAACTTGCTCCAGCTGTGCTAAAATGTTGATAAGCTGGAGTAAAGATGCTAAAAGTCTCACAATTTTGGCATGACTTCGAGTTGCACCTAATTTTTCAACTTTTCAAGGCTTTTACACCAGAATTATGGCATGAAAGCTTTTAGGAATAAGGCCTTCTATGTCTATGAAGCCCCTGAAATAAACAGTATTTGGGTAGCCTATTTCTGAAGTGAGTTGTCACATAGCTAACTCTGTGGGTAGGAGAGGTTGATCTCCAGAGACCCATAGACACATGTAAAATTGTTTATATTTTTATATATGTTTATTTTTTTACAGTTTTAATTATATTTATGAGACACGGGATACAAATGAGAGAAATTATTGCGTTTATGTTATTGTGTCAAGTGTGCAGTACTGAAGGTGGAATATTATACTATCTTGCATCATTTAATTTTTTTCTCTGGATATTTTCTGGTAAAACTATTAATACAAAAATAATAATTCCAAACTGATAAGGCGAAAGATGCAAACAATAGAAGCTGCTCATAATGTGCTGCTACATCTAAGGAAAATACCTTTCCTTCCTACAACACAAGTAAAGTAATAAAGTCAGAATTGCAAAATTTATGTTTTACACTACAGAAAGGAGCAAAAGTCTCACTTTAGATAATGGTTCCTTGGTGCAGCATGTTTACACTTTTAAATCTACAAAATTGACAATTTTTATAAACTGACACATAAAATGTAACAAACTGCACAGTTTGGATATTTTTTTCCTACATATATCACTGATGACTAAATGAATTTGAGCTGCATCTCTGTAGTAAAATGTAACTGTGTCTAACATTTTCTCAGTACTAGGAGTTAGATTTAGCATGTTCATAAGTCTGTCAAATCTGCGCATTACTGACTGCTTCTGTTGTAGCATTAGTAATGACTAATTTAACTTGGTTTTCTTTTTGTGTCATGTTACAACAGCTACATTAATGAAATAAATATGATACACAAGGGTTCTCTTTATAACTTGTTGCTTTTCATGTTTGTTTTTCGCTGTTGTATTTCATAAATGATAATGAACTACACCGTATGCACAGGCATTGTAGACTATCCTTTTAGATCCAATTTTACAAACATAACTAAAGTATAACTGTCATTTTAATTTTTATCTAATAATAATGTAGAGCAAGGGATTTTAATAATATTTCAATCGGTACTTTCCCTTAGTGTTTACCACACTGCTTTTTCTGCCCTGTCAGCTGGTTCATGGGGGCTCAGTGGCATCGGCACTTCTCAGCAAAGACAAGTGAGATGTGCTTCCTGTCAAGGTCGACGATCCAGATGAAAGCGCTCACCAGACAGATGCCTCCGAGGGTCCTGTGAGTTGGAGAGAACGCCACTCATGGGAGAAATGGTATAGCGAGAAGAATGCGGTCACACCCAGAGCCAGACAGAGTCGCGACGTCGATTGCTGAGAACAGATGGAGAGGGGGTCGACTATCTACGGTGGGGTGTCTGTGGTAGTCAGGGGCATGGAGGCAGGCCTGGTGGAGCTCCAACTTGGATCCGAGGGCTCTGTCTGTGAGACCCAGCCTGAAGAAGAGAAAGAGCCAGATGTCCATGAAGCTCCCACTCCCACGGTTCCTGTTTGTGAGAAGAAAGAATAACCTAACTTGCCCTCTGAAATGGACAGTTTGCCAGCTGTCAGCTCAAGAGACCCCGATTTAATGGAAGAGTTGCAAAATGCTCCTGAGTTACCTCCACCAGAAGTGGTAGACTGTGAAGAGGAAGAAGTCCCTGAGACATTACCTCTGGCAGCTCTAGAATATGAAGAGGCCAGTCTAGTGACACTCCAAAATGGATCTAGGGGTACTGTCCATGAAGACCAACCTGAAGGGAAAGAGTGGTGTCTAATCGAATGATCCACTGAAGCTTGTCGTGTCCCTGCCTGTTATGGGAAACAGTAGAAAGGGAACAAGTGCCAAGTGTTCCCAGTATGCCCACTTCCATGATTCCCATTTGTGAAGAGGAAGAACCACTGACTTTGCTCTCTGAAGTGGAAAGTTTGCCACCAGACAGCCCTTGAGATCATGACCTCTTGAAAGAGGCGAAGCAGCCGGGTGAGACAGAGAGTATGGCTGAGAAGCAATGGGAAGTGATGCCCGCAGTACCCAGCATGGTCTTGATACATCCAATTTTAGTCCTGACGGGAGTGGCCTGTCAAAGAGAGAGGGTGCTTTGGAGAAGAATTGCCAGTATTTAGTCCACAGACTGAGGAGTCTAAGCCAGAAGTACCCAAGGTTTCCGAAGAAAACCAGGAAAAAGACGAGCCATCTGCTGGCAACAAAGCTAAGAAAAGGAAAAAGAAGAACAAAGATGTGAAAGTGACTGATGTTGCAGAGATATTGGATGAGACTGAAGATGTAAGAAAAGTGACTAAAGTCCATACCACTTTATTCGAAGGTTGGAGTGACCTCTACAGGCCTTACAGGGAGAAGATGGAGCCAGAAAGGCAGCAGGAGTTGCAAAAATTGTGGGCAGTTGTCAGCCCTCAGACGAGCAACGTGGAGTACGATGAATCCTCGCCCATGGAATGGCAAGGTAAAAGAGAGGGGGAATGTAAGAAGGTAGACCAGACCGCAGGTTCCTGAATGTCGGTCTGGAACTAGAAAGGCTTCCCGGGGGGAAGCCTGAGTGGGGCAGACCTTCCCCTGCAGTCTAGGGGAAGCCTGAGCATGGGGAAAAGAGCACTGATGAAGTAGGGAACCAGTCAGTGTATTGATCACTTTTAATGGATCAACATAATTGGGATTCAAGGCATGCGGTTCCGTGTCGTAGTGACGTCTTCCTAAGGCCAAACATAAAGCAATAGACTGGAGCAGTTAAAAAATGTAAAAGGTAAAAAACAAACAACAAAGGGGAGGATACAAACACATTATGTGACATAACAACAACAACAACCAGTTGAAATACAATTAAAACAAGGCTTATATGGAATCAATAGCAATGGTCATACATTTTGGGGGCGATTCATCGTCAGTGACATTTTAGAGCAAACGCTACTAATTCATTAAGAGGCTCATACCTCTTAAAGGAAAATAAGTCACTTATCAGGCTTTGTGCTGTTTACTTAAAATGAAGGTTTAATCACTAGGGCATTATCACTGAATGGACTACAGATCGCGTGAGCCCTGGTCTGATTATACCCCTCCTCTGTCTGTCAGTTCACTGTCAATATACATTGTCCACAGAAAGCTGTGGTGTGGACCGAGGTTATCTTTCTGACCTCTGTTGCATGCTACATTTAAACACTGTGAATCTGTCATCACAATGGCTGCACTCAGTAATCAAAGGGACACATCATTGGAAATAGCGTCTCTTTTCCTACATCATGATGCTCTCAGATGAGATAGCAAAAGCCTGGCAGCAGATTCCCTTTAATGAATCAGGCAAGGCACATAGTGGAGTGCACCACTATGTTCACCTTATCACAAGTCTTACCTCAGCTCCTGCTGGTTTAAGATTTGTAGTGTAGCAAATGCCCCCACTTGTCATGAGGTTGATAAGTGAGGCTGTCCCTGCCCCAAACCTGTTCCCCCAGCTCCATCCACTTTGTCAAAGCTGGGCCAAGAATGGTGTGTACACACCAAAAGTCACATTTTTTGTGCAACCTTATGTTTATTCCAAAAAAATGTGACTTCTGAAAGATATTTATGCTAGAAAAAAAGCTTTGATGAATCAGCTCTTTTGTTTTTATTTTACTTATGCTGGATTTTAGTTCTATTTATGCTGTTTTTTACTGTGTTTATACTGGCTGTGTATGCTTGATTTCTATCTAAGCATTATCTAATGATTTTGCACTACAGATAGAGAATTTTAATACATAAGTTGCAAGAATTTCTTCTGATGAGAAGTGGATTTTTATTGAAGAGAATTTCAGGAGTTTCAGGAATGAGACTAGGTAAGGCCTCATTCAAATGTCTGTGTTGGATGTTCCTGTTGCACCTGTTTGTTTCCCGAATTCAACAAGTAACCATTACAGTCTATGGAGCTGCTCACATACCCATGTTTTTCACATACTCTATGTCTTTGCAAAACACACTGAGACATGTCATTTTTTTCCCAGCAGTATGGATGAGAAGGTCCAATGCAATGCATGGGTCCATTTAAAAACATGTACAGCTCATGAATGACGTCATGCCATTGCAAAGTATAGTAGCTTTGAAATGTATTTATTTTTTTATCCATCCATGATACACACTGATGACACAATAATGGTAAAAATGGACCATACACTGATGACACAATGAGGCAAAACACTGCTGACACTACCATTTTTTGATGAATGTGTTTAAACAAGGATGTGTGAATGAGGCCTAAAGCAATGTCTGTATGATGTTTTGTTATAAAAGTGTGTGCTTGGTTGTGAGCTTATGTTGTTGGTACCTTATATTGAGTTTAAAAATTAGCAATGTTCACAATTATATCAGAGATAGGACTTGAGGTTAACAAGATCACTGATATTTAAGAGGAAGCCTATTTTTTAGAACTGTATCTAAGTACTATTCTTAAAATAAATTGTTAGCATTCATAGAGTAAGCTGTTGATGATATTTGGAGTGAATGTGGCATTAAGTCAGTTTACATAGAGTCAGCTCAAGAAGGATTAAACATTTTTCATTTTTGTGCTTTTGTTTTTTCCTCATCTTCTTACAGAAGCCCATTCCTTTTTTTTATTTTTCCATCGACATAGACTTATAAGAGCTTGATTTTTGCATTACAAGTAGTTTGGCATTACACCATTCATTTTGCCATAACATTGTAAAAAAAATTCTAAGTGGGATGAACTTGTGAAAAAAATGTAATTTTGCCATAGTTTTTTGGGCTTTGTTTTTATTGCAGTGAGCCAGCCAGTGAGCTACTGGTGAAGAAAAAGGTGGGGCCCTGTATATAGAAAACAGCTGGGTAGATATAGGTTTGTTAAGTGCTTTGACACTCTCAGAGCACTTACAGCTTATCTGCATGTGAGTTAGAACAACATTTTAAGTTACAGGGCAGCAGATTGCAAAGTATAAATGCGGATGTCATTAACTTTTAAAGGATGTAGATGGACTGTGCTGCTGGAGTAAATCAATTCTTCAGAAATGATGATGAGGAAACTACTTTTTATTCACAACGCCTTTCAATGGCCTACCAGTATCTTTTTTAAGTGAGAAAAACAATTTTTTTTCACTTGAAAAAGTCATCGATACAGCATTGAAACGTGTCATGAATGATTATTTCTGAAGAATTTATTTATTCCAGCAACGCAGCCCACCTATGTGTTCATCCAACTGGATCCAATATCTCCTGGAGGATTTATTCAAAGGCCATGGGACAGCAGCTAATTTTCTTCAGATTTACTGTGACGCTAGTCACTTCTCAGGGCTAAGCCGTGAGTCAGAGTGGTCAGGGAGTCCAAGGTCAGAAGCCAGGAGGGTACTGTCATGATCCAGGTCACAGGTGATCACTGATCTGACTAAAAATGGGGCTGATATGAATAATTGGTCAGCCTCAGCTGTAGCGGTGTTCTCTTCGTTAAAAAGATGTTTCATGTCTGCCCCTATATTGATTCAGCCAGATCCATCTGAACCTTTTATTGTTGAGGTGGATGCCTCGGAGGTGGGAGTGGGGGCGGTGTTTTCCCAGGGTCCTGCCACTCTTACCAATTTAAGATCCTGTGCCTTCTTTTCTAGAAAACTTTTGCCAGCAGAAAGAAATTATTATTGAGAAAAGAAGCTTGGTGGATTCTACGTACTGGAGCATAAGGTGCCACAGGATTCAATGATAAGATAGATATGTCTGTTTCTTGTAACTCCATCAGAATTTTAATTGTGCTGCATATGTGATTTTAACTCACCGAGTTGTTTATACCTAGTGTTAGGGCTAGCGGAACGCACCGAGTAGAAATAGATATTTATTATAGAAGGTGCGTTCGCAGCCCGGGGTCCACCGTGCAGGAAGAACCTGCTGCTAGTGAATGGCGGCACAATATGGCGGTATAGACTAGCTCTGTTACCTCACAGAGCAGCCGCGAGAGGAAAGCACTGCGCCCTGTTAGCCTCACAGGAGCACAAGCTTACTGCCAAGCTGATAGCAGTCTGTGGTTAAGCAACACGCAATCTCCTCACCGGAGAAGCCGGTATTCTAGGGGCTTATTTCAGCCGGGTCCCTGAACACACACATACAATCTCCTCACCGGAGGTGCCGGTATTCTAGGGGCTTATTTCAGCCGGGTCCCTGAACACACTTATGCTTAACCAAACTGGCGCAAAGCACATATGACTTGATACTAGCGCATGGCCATGCGGTCATGCGCAGTTTATATAGCTGCAGCACAGGAAGTGGCTATAGAACTTTTGCCCTTCCAAGACCTGCCAAGAGGACCAATGGAATGTGCCGCAGAGCCTGAGCACATGACCCTTGATCTCCAACGGGAGATCTTGCCCTGGGCATGCTCAGTGTGTGCAGATAAGGACTTAGTCCCAGAGAAGTCCGCTCGCTGCTGACCAGTATTGGCTTTAAAGGCAGAAGCTGGAGAAGCAGCAGTAACTCTTCTCACAGAGTCAGACTGAGCGAGACGCTGGGATCGACGTCCCTGCTGAGCAGACTCCACTGCGGCTGGAGGAGAATGGGAGACCGCAGCGGAGATGGATCGAGATTCCCCCTGTGCAGCAGAGGAAACTCGACTCCTAACATTACCCCCCCTCCTAGGGCCCCCCCCTCCTTGGACCTCGCTACGTTCGAAGGCAGCAATGAGCTGCGGAGCCCGAATGTGCTCAACAGGCTCCCAGGACCTGTCCTCGGGGCCATAACCCTTCCAGTCCACCAAATAAAATTTTTTACCACGCACCACCTTGCACCCCAAAATAGCGTTCACCTCGAAATCGTCCGTAGACGAACCCGATGTCTCGGCAGATGACTCAGAAAACCGGGACATGTATACGGGCTTAAGGAGGGACACATGAAAGGTGTCGGTGATACCAAGGCGTGGAGGAAGGGCCAGATGGTAGACCACAGGATTAACCTGTTCGAGGACCTTGAAGGGGCCCAAGTAGCGAGGTGCAAACTTAGTGGACTCTACACGCAGCCTGATGTTACGAGCGGAGAGCCACACTAAATCGCCAGGAGCAAAGGTCGGGGCAGGGCGCCGATGTGCATCGGCGGAGGACCTCATTCTCTCCTTCGAGGCCCGAATGGCATCCTGCGTGCGGTCCCAAATGTCCCGTGCCTCCACTGCCCAGTCTGCCACCCTGGAGTCAGCAGAGGACATGGGCATAGGCACAGGAACCCGCGGATGCTGGCCGTAATTAAGGAGGAAAGGAGTCTGACCGGTGGAGTCGGCTACAGCGTTATTAAGGGCGAACTCTGCCCATGGTAATAAAGATGCCCAGTCATCCTGCCTGGCAGAAACAAAATGTCGTAGATATGTGACCAGAGTCTGATTGGCCCTCTCTACCAACCCATTCGTCTCGGGATGATATGCGGAAGAGAGATTTAACTCAATGCTGAGAAGATGACAAAGCTCTCTCCAGAACCGAGACGCAAACTGGGGACCCCGGTCACTGACAATTTTGTCTGGCATGCCGTGTAGGCGGAAGATGTGTCTTATGAACAACGCTGCCAAGGCCCGTGCAGAAGGTAACCGTGGGAGCGGCACCAAGTGCACCATTTTCGAGAAATGATCGGTAATAACCCAAATGATGGTACAGCTGCGAGACTTGGGCAAACCCACTACAAAGTCCATCCCGACCATCTCCCAGGGCCTGTCTGCCACCGGCAAGGGATAGAGTAACCCAGACGGCCGTTGTCGAGGAGACTTATTTTTGGCGCATGAGACACATGCCAGAACGTAATCTCTGACATCTCGCAGCATATGCGGCCACCAGTACGTCCTCGCCAGCAGCTCAGATGTCCTTTTTGTCCCAAAGTGTCCACCCACCCTGGAGGAATGAGCCCAAGAGAGAACCTCCGGTCGCAAATTTATGGGCACAAAAGTCTTGCCCGGAGGCACAGACTCAAGCGACACCGGAGCCACGGTTCTCAAGCTCTCAGAAGGAACAATAAGCCGAGGCTCTCCTTCCTCCTCCTCAGATGACACAACAGAGCGAGAAAGAGCATCAGCTCGAATGTTCTTCTCCCCAGCGACATAATGGAGGGTGAAGTGGAATCGGGAGAAGAATAAGGACCATCTGGCCTGGCGAGAATTTAGCCGCTGGGCTGTTTGCAAATATAGCAAATTTTTGTGGTCTGTAAATACTTGAAAGGGAAAACGAGCCGCCTCCAAGAGATGTCTCCACTCAGAGAAAGCCAATTTCATCGCTAGCAACTCCCTGTCCCCGATGGAGTAATTCCTCTCCGCTGGTGTGAAGGTCTTGGAGAAAAAGAAGCAAGGATGCTTCCGACCTTGAGCATCCTTTTGGAAGAGGACTGCTCCAGCACCAACGGAAGAGGCATCCACCTCCATTATAAACGGCTTATCGACATCGACCTCTCTCCTGCCACCTACTGGTGGTTTTCCCGCTACTGCAGGTCCTCACTTGTGGGGAGCCGCTGTTCTCCGCTCTTCCTTACCCACTGGTGGTTGTACCTGGAATAGCGTCCCAGGTACTCATGACAAGTACTTCATAAACAGAAGGAAGAGACAAAAGCATAGTCAGGCAATGTTCTAAGGTCAGAGTATCGGAAGGATAATTGATCAGAGTTGAAGGGGTTAACCCCTTTCTGCCATTGGACGTACTATTCCATCCATGTGGGGTGGGCCTTACTTCCCAAGGACAGAATAGTACGTCCAGCGTGATCGGCCACGCTCACGGGCTGAGCGCGGCCGATCGCAACCAGGTGTCAGCTGCCTATCTCAGCTGACATCTGGCACTACGTGCCAGGAGTGGTCACGGACCGCCCCCGGCACATTAACCCCCGGCACACTGCGATCAAACATGATCGCGGTGTGCCAGCGGTATAGGGAAGCATCGTGCAGGGAGGGGGCTCCCTGCATGCTTCCCTGAGACCCCCGCAGCAACGCAATGTGATCGCGTTGCTGAGAGGGTCTCTTACCTCTCCTCCCTGCAGCAGGCCCAGATCCATAATGGCCGCGGCATCCGGGTCCTGCAGGGAGGGAGGTGGCTTACCAAGTGCCTGCTCAGAGCAGGCGCTTGGTAAGCCTGCAGTGCTGTAAGTCAGATCGCTGATCTGACAGAGTGCTGTGCAAACTGTCAGATCAGCGATCTGTGATGTCCCCCCCCCCAGACAAAGTAAAAAAGTTTTTAAAAAAATTTCCACATGTGTAAAAAAAAAAAAATTCCTAAATACAGAAAAAAAAATATTATTCCCATAAATACATTTCTTTATCTAAATAAAAAAAACAATAAAAGTACACATATTTAGTATCGCCGTGTCCGTAACGACCCAACCTATAAAACCGTCCCACTAGTTAACCCCTTCAGTAAACACCGTAAGAAAAAAAAATGGGGCAAAAAACGCTTTTTTATCATACCGCCAAACAAAAAGTGGAATAACACGCGATCAAAAAGACAGATATGTATAACCATGGTACCGCTGAAAACATCATCTTGTCCCGCAAAAAACAAGCTGCCATACAGCATAATCAGCAAAAAAATAAAAAAGTTATAGTCCTCAGAATAAAGCGATGCAAAAATAATTATTTTTTCTATAAAATAGTTTTTATCGTATAAAAGCGCCAAAACATAAAAAAAATTATATAAATGAGGTATCGCTGTAATCGTACTGACCCGAAGAATAAAACTGCTTTATCAATTTTATCAAACGCGGAACGGTATAAGCGCCGCCCCCAAAAGAATTTCATGAATAGCTGGTTTTTGGTTATTCTGCCTCACAAAAATCGGAATAAAAGCGATCAAAAAATGTCACGTACCCGAAAATGTTACAAATAAAAACATCAACTCGTCCCGCAAAAAACAAGACCTCACATGACTCTGTGGACTCAAATAAAAAGGGGGCTAGGGTTAGGGTTAGGGCTAGGGTTAGGGTTAGGTCTAGGGTTAGGGTTGGGGCTAGGGTTAAGGCTACAGTTAGGGTTGGGGCTAAAGTTAGGGTTAGGGTTGGGGCTAAATTTAGGGTTAGGGTTTGGATTACATTTACGGTTGGGAATAGTGTTGGGATTAGGTTTAGGGGTGTGTCTGGGTTAGAGGTGTGGTTAGGGTTACTGTTGGGATTAGGGTTAGGGGTGTGTTTGGATTAGGGTTTCAGTTATAATTTCGGGGGTTTCCACTGTTTAGGCACATCAGGGGCTCTCCAAATGCGACATGGCGTCCGATCTCAATTCCAGCCAATTCTGCCTTGAAAAAGTAAAACAGTGCTCCTTCCCTTCCGAGCTCTCCCGTGTGCCCAAACAGGGGTTTATCCCAACTTCTGGGGTATCAGTATACTCAGGACAAATTGGACAACAACTTTTGGGTCCAATTTCTCCTGTTACCCTTGGGAAAATACAAAACTGTGGGCTAAAAAATAAATTTTGTGGGAAAAAAAGATTTTTTATTTTCACGGCTCTGCGTTATATACTGTAGTGAAACACTTGGGGGCTCAAAGTTCTCACAACACATCTAGATAAGTTCCTTGGGGGGTCTAGTTTCCAATATGGGGTCACTTGTGGGGGGTTTCTACTGTTTAGATACATTAGGGGCTCTGCAAACGCAATGTGACGCCTGCAGACCAATCCATCTAAGTCTGCATTCCAAATGATGCTCCTTCCCTTCTGAGCTCTGCCATGCGCTCAAACGGTGGTTCCCCCCACATATCAGGCATCAGCGTACTCAGGACAAATTGGAGAACAATATTTACAGTCCAATTTCTCCTGTTACCCTTGGAAAAATACAAAACTGGGGGCTAAAAAATAATTTTTGTGGAAAAAAAATATTTTTTATTTGCATGGCTCTGCGTTATAAA
Organism: Ranitomeya imitator; assembly: GCF_032444005.1. NCBI lineage: Eukaryota > Metazoa > Chordata > Amphibia > Anura > Dendrobatidae > Ranitomeya > Ranitomeya imitator. The sequence goes on from NC_091287.1 coordinate 286,610,697, forward strand.
CTGTAGTGAAACACTTGGGGGTTCAAAGCTCTCACAAGACATCTAGATGAGTTCCTTAGGGGGTCTACTTTACAAAATGGCATCACTTGTGGGGGGTTTCTACTGTTTAGGTACATTGGGGGCTCTGCAAACGCAATGTGACGCCTGCAGACCATTCCATCTAAGTCTGCATTCCAAATGGCGCTCCTTCCCTTAGAGCCCTCTCATGCGCCCAAACGGTGGTTTCCCCCCACATATGGGGTATCAGCATATTTAGGACAAATTGGACAACAACTTTTGGGGTCCAATTTCTCCTGTTACTCTCGGGAAAATACAAAACTGGGGGCTAAAAAATAATTTTTGTGGGAAAAAATTTTTGTTTTATTTTTACGGCTCTGCATTAATAACTTCTGTGAAGCTCTTGGTGGGTCAAAGTGCTCACCACACATCCAGATAAGTTCCTTAGGGGGTCTACTTTCCAAAATGGTGTCACTTGCGGGGGGTTTCAATGTTTAGGATACCAAACATGGACTGCTATACAGCCTGAAGGTCAGAAAATATCAATATAGAACAATCAAGAATAACCTTATAATTTTTTGATAACAGAGAAAAGTGCTAAATTTATTTATATTAATCTTAAAACCATGAAACAGGCACAGACAATTATTCACAAAAAATATCACACAAACGTGCACTCTAGATATCCCTGCAACTGTTAGTCCTATATCAATTTCTACCTGTCAGTGGAGGTTGGCACCCTAAACAATAATACGAGATTGGCGCCCCCACTCACCGTCGGCTGGCCCTTTATCTCCTAGAATGAGCCCTAATTATAATGTCTCATACGGGCCAACAGCTGTACATGACAGGAAAATGTAGATAGAATTGAACCATATGGATTAGCTTAGTTTAAACAGGGTGCAGTACACGGACAATGACAACGGTGTAAAAACAAAAAAGTGCATGTGAAAACAAATATTCTAACTCTCACTGTCCCTTGCTGATATTCACCTGCCTAGCTGCGGGGGTTGGCACCCTACTTGTCAGCAGATATGGCGCCCCCACTCAGCGGCGGCTGACCCTGGTAAACCCTATTGATATATACTGTTAACCTGATGGGTTAACTGGGTAATAACCATGTCTGAAAATAATCATTTAAGGCAATGTGAAAACATCAGTTTTCAGCTCTGATTATCAGCTGAAAGTTACAAACATATGCAAGACATGACAGCAGGGAGTAAGGAACATGATACTTATCAAGAGATGATAGTTTATACGCCTCTACGCGTTTCACCTCAGCGGATCATCAGGAGGCCATGATATGATTTTACCCTTGGGAAAATAAAAAATTGGGGGCGAAAAGATAATTTTTGTGAAAAAATATGATTTTTTATTTTTACGGTTCTGCATTATAAACTTCTCTGAAGCACTTGGTAGGTCAAAGTGCTCACCATACTTTTAGATAAGTTCCTTAGGGGGTCTACTTTCCAAAATGGTGTCACTTGTGGGGGGTTTCAATGTTTAGGCACATCTGTGGCTCTCCAAAAGCAACATGGCGTCCCATCTAAATTCCTGTCAATTTTGCATTGAAAAGTCAAACGGCGCTCCTTCCCTTCCAAGCTCTCCCATGCGCCCAAACAGTAGTTTACCCCCACATATGGGGTATCAGCATACTCAGGACAAATTGTACAACAACTTTTGTGGTCCAATTTCTTCTCTCACCCCTGGGAAAATAAAAAATTGGGGGCAAAAATATAATTTTTGTGAAAAAATATGATTTTTTGTTTTATGGCTCTGCATTATAAACTTCTGTGAAGCACTTGGTGGGTCAAATTGCTCACCACACCTCTAGATAAGTTCCTTAGGGGGTCTACTTTCCAAAATGGTGTCACTTGTGGGGGGTTTCAATGTTTAGGCACATCAGTGGCTCTCCAAATGCAACATGGCGTCCCATCTCAATTCCAGTCAATTGTTTTGCATTGAAAAGTCAAATGGCGCTCCTTCGCTTCCGAGCTCTGTCATGCGCCCAAACAGTGGTTTACCCCCACATATGGGGTATCGGCATACTCAGAACTAATTGTACAACAAGTTTTGGCGTCCATTTTCTCCTGTTACCCTTGGTAAAATAAAACAAATTGGAGCTGAATTACATTTTTTGTGAAAAAAAGTTAAATGTTCATTTTTATTTAAACATTCCAAAAATTCCTGTGAAATACTTGAAGGGTTAATAAACTTCCTGAATGTGGTTTTGAGCACCTTGAGAGGTGCAGTTTTTAGAATGGTGTCAAACTTGGGTATTTTCTATCATATAGACCCCTCAAAATGACTTCAAATAATGTGGTCCCTAAAAAAAAATGGTGTTGTAAAAATGGGAAATTGCTGGTCAACTTTTAACCCTTATAACTCCCTAACAAAAAAAAAATTGGTTCCAAAATTGTGCTGATATAAAGTAGACATGTGGGAAATGTTACTTATTAAGTATTTTGTGTGACATATCTCTGTGATTTAATTGCATAAAAATTCAAAGTTGGAAAATTGCAAAATTTTCAATATTTTCACCAAATTTTCATTTTTTTCACAAATAGACGCAGGTAATATCAAAGAAATTTTACCACTATCATGAAGTATAATATGTCATGAGAAAAGCGTGTCAGAATTACTGGGATCTGTTGAAGCGTTCCAGAGTTATAACCTCATAAAGGGACAGTGGTCAGAATTGTAAAAATTGGCCTGGTCATTAACGTGCAAACCACCCTTGGGAGTAAAGGGGTTAAACAGGCAGATGGTCAGAACGAAGTCCAAGGTCAGGCAACAGATCAAGCATATAGAACTCGAGGCACAGCGAGCACAAAGCACAAACCTCACAAGATGAATGTAAATCTGGCAGTGGTCTGGAAGAAGCTGCTAAGTTAAGTAGGCATGGCCATTACCCGGGATAGTGAACACCTGATTGGCTATTTGAGCTTTCAATCAACACACCGACAGCTCAGCACACCCCTGAACCAGACTGGATGGTCATGCTGTCAATCAAAGTACTGACAGCTTCAGTACAACCCTCTACCAGATTGGATGGCTGAGCTGTCAGTAACTGCATCCCAGACACCCTGAGGGGTGGAACCGTGACACTTACATAGGAGTTGCTCCTGTCACAACTCCATCAGGTGAGTGTATCCAGCACTCGCCAACTCTCCCTCCATAGGGTATCACCCTATTGTGTACTCTGTTTCCCATTTCTAGATTTACACATTATCTTTCAGAGAACAATATAACCATATAAATAGTTGGATGGGGGGAGCGTTGTGACAATTTTCCTTAAATTTGTTAAAAATGTCCAGGGTTAATACTGTTTTAAAAAAATGTAACAAATATGGAGAGTTGGTTACAGATCATCCAGATTTCTGCAACATAAATTTCTAGAGTACTTTATATAAAAACCCCAGATGTACTGTTTTACATAAAGTCACTCACAGCTTACATAAAAGCAAAGTCCCTTAAATGCATTTTCCTTCAGTTTTTTTTCTGCCTATTTACAACCCCTTTCTTCCCATTGTGCAGATAATATTACACCCTTTTGTGCACTCATTGCTGAATTACAGAACCTTATTTCCTTTATTGTCCAAGAGATAAGGACAGAAACAGCATTTCTTTAAAGAGCTAATGGGGTCTGACTTGACTCAAAGGATTCAAAATGTTTATTTCCCTGGTAATCAAACACCTAATTGCCATAAAACTGGAAACGCTGCCTCATAAATATGTGAATATTACCTTAGAGGTTATTTTATGTTCATGCAAATTTTGGATTACAGAAAAAGCCCTGCCAATCACACCTTCACACTTTACAGATTTGCGTCTCATGCGGCTCCAATTGCTCCACATTAAGAGCTGTGCCTTGCATGGTACATAACTCTTTCCAGCATGCTCTCACAATGTGCACCCCGATGGGTGATGTTTTCAATAAAAATTGTACATTGAAAGGTACATAAATGCTCTTGAAGCAGTCACTAGTTCAAATGACCTGCCATGGTGACATGGCAACAATGGTGACGAGAAAATGAAAACAAAAAAAAAAAAGATTGTCAACAAAGCTGTTATTTCATTCTTCAAAGAAATAATGCTAAGAGGAATCTTTACAAGTGGAACATTTTTAAATAAGGTGTCATCTTGCTGCACTGCTAGTTACATGAAATGATGAACATGCAGTACACTAAATGGACCTATTTCTACATTCCCATGCTAAGTTTCTGTCTAATTATACTGACTTTGACAATTTGCCATATGGTTATGCTTTATGAATGTCATAGAAGCATCAGTGGAAAAAAGTCTTTGTTTTATGTTTTGAAATACAGCAATGTACAAAATATGATGCAAAGGTCACCTTTATTGAGTTTACACATATCAAAGGAGTTTTATGCACTTAGACTAGGGCTACTGTCAAAAACTTAATCACAAATCTGTGTTCAGAAAGTTTCTATCTCTTTAGTAGTGTTCAATATAAGCTAGATTAAATTTTGCGGTGGTATCAGGAGCCAAAGGAAGAATGGCAAGCAAGTGTCCAAAAACTAGACCTTAGGTTGTGTGCCCACGATCAGGAATGGTAGCGTTTTGGAAGCAGTGTACAGCTCTGGCAAAAATTAAGAGACCACTGCAAAATGTTCAGTTTGTCTGATTTTTCTCTTTTATAGATATATTTTTGAGTAAAATGTAAATTGTTCATTTATTCTATAAACTTCTGACAACATGTCTCCGAATTTCTAAGCAATACGTTTTTTTCTGAAAAGGAGAAATGGTTAAAATGAAAAAAAAAAACAGTGCTTTCAGACAGCAAATAATACAAAGAAAACAAATTCATAATCATTTAGAAACAACAATACTAATGTTTTAACTCAGGAACAGTTAAAAAATTAATATTTTGTGGAATAACCATGATTTTTAATCACTGCTTTCATGCATCTTGGCATGCTTTCTACTAGTCTTTCACACTGCTTCTGGCGCAAAAATGTATGCAGTTCTTTGTTTAATGGCTTGTGACTAGGGTTGAGCGAAACGAGTCGGCCAGATTCAGAAGTCGTCGACTTTTGGCAAAGTCGGGTTTCATGAAACCCGACCCGACCTCTGTGTGGGGTCGGCCATGAGGTCGGCGATCTTCTGATCTGGAATTGGAATTCCGATACCGAGTTCCGATATGTTTAAGATATCGGAAATCGGTATCGGAATTCGTATTTAAGTGTAAAATAAAGAATAAAAATAAAAAAATATTGATATACTCACCCTCGGACGCGCACCTGGTTCTCACCGGCAGCCTTCCTTCCTAAGAATGAGTGCCTGAAGGGCCTTCGATGATGTCGCGGCTTGTGATTGGTCGCGTGAGCGGTCACATGGGCGATCACGCGACCAATCACAAGTCGCGACGTCATCTAAGGTCCTTCAGGCGCTAATTCTTAGGAAGGAAGCGTCCGAGGGCGCGTCCGAGGGTGATTATATTCCTAATAGGTATATATTCACCCTCGGACGCGCCCTGGTTCTAACCCGCAGCCTTCCTTCCTAAGAATCAGCGCCTAAAGGACCTTAGATGACGTCGCGGCTTGTGATTGGTCGCGTGACGCCCATGTGACCGCTCACGTGACCAATCACAAGCCGCGACGTCATCGAAGGTTTTTCAGGCGCTCATTCTTAGGAAGGAAGGCTGTCGGTGAGAACCAGGGCGCGTCCGAGGGTAAGTATATCAATATTTTTTATTTTGATTCTTTATTTTACACTTAAATATGGATCCCAGGGCCTGAAGGAGAGTTTCCTCTCCTTCAGACCCTGGGAACTATTAGAAACCCAATGCACTGCATTGGGTTTCGTGTTTCGGCCGACCCCGACCTCGACTTTTCTATAGGATCGACCGATTTCACTCGACCCGACTTTTGAAAAAGTCGGGTTTCGTGAAACCCGACCCGATCCTATAAAAAGAAAAGTCGCTCAACCCTACTTGTGACTATCCATCATCCTCTTGATTACATTCTAGAGGTTTTCAATGGAGTTCAGGTCTGGAGATTGGGCTGCCCATGACAGGGTTTTGATGTGGTGGTCTCTTAATTTTTGCTGCCAGAGCTGTATTTTCACTACATCAAAAACGCTTCTTTGTTCCGTACAAGTACAGTGAATGGGGTTAATAGAAATCCCATGCTCATTTTTTTACACGGCATAAACTCACATGCAGTGTGGGTTTCCAAGCCGCAACATCTCAATTTCTCTAGCAGCAATGCTGAGTTTTCTGTGCAGAGTCTCCCCATTGACTTGCATTAGATGAGGTAAATCTGCAGTTTAAAACAATCTATCTGTCCCACATCTTTCTTTCTTTCTTTTTCTTTCTATAACATTTTTAATTCAAAGAATCTTTATTGGCAGGACCCAATAAACATTAGTTTTGCAAAGCACATCCAGGTTGGTGGTTACGGAAGTCCAAGACATATCATAGTTCTCTTTCTCACAGTCTGTGGCATGTGCTCACATACTGCACGGCTATCTCCTCCGCACTTCCTTCCTTCCCCAGCAGAATAAATGTTTTCTCCTCCTCCTTCATGGATTTGAAATCTGTGAAGAGATTGGAGAGTCTCCTGAAGTGAGGATCCCTCACTGATGAGTATTTGGTGCAGTGTAGCAGGAAATGGATCTCATCCTCCAGGGCTTCAAGGTCACAGTGAGGGCACAGTCTGCCCTCACTGAGCTTGTAGCTCTGTCTGTGCTAGATGGACTCGATGACCAGATTGTTGGCACTCAGTCTATACCGGCTCAGGAATTGGCGGTCTCTGGGGTCTGGAAGTTTCTCTAGATGTGGAGCCAATCTTTAGTCTCTCTGTAGTCTCTGGTACATTGTCAGTTTATGGAAGGTCATAATATCGTTCCTCCAGTCACTGACATAAATCTCCTGGGCTTCGTTTTCCATGTTCCTGATTCAGTTTTTTGTCAGGCTGCAGTGATTGGTGTTTTGGTCTGGTTGGATTTGAGTGAAGTGTTCCAGGGGTCCTCGATCGGGTGGACCACCTATATGTAGCAGGGCTTTATGGTCATGGGAGCTTGGATTGCTACTATGTAGGTGAGCCCAGAATGACAGCAGCCTCTTCAGAACTGCTGGGTGTAGAGGGAATCTGCACAGCTCAGCCCAACAGGCACTGTTGGTAGTATTCCCATGGACCAGAAGAAGGTGTTTACAGAATTCAAGGTGAAACATTTCTGTTGGGCTGAAATCCCACCTTGACCAGGCAAGTATATGTGAGGACCCCAGATTTTGCTGACGTACAGGAGGATCGGGGCGATGATGGCATCAAAGATTTTTAGCCAGACTCTCACTGGCAGCTTCAGATGGTAAAGTTTCCTTCACATGACATAGAAGGTTTGCAGGTGTTGTCCTTCAGGGTCTCTATGGCTTGTTTGAAGCTCTTGTTAGGTGAATTTCCAGATCCAGGCAGGTGTATTTGTCAGTTTCTGTAAGAGTACAGTTGTTAAGCACAACTTAAGGGTGCTGGTTTGATCTTGGCTTTCTTATCTGGAACACCATGATATTGTTGTTTTTTGGGAGGGTTGATATGGAGCTGAATTTCTCCCAGATTTTCAGGTTGTCTTGGAGGCCTTTCTCGGTTGGTGACAGCAGCAGTAGGTCATCTGCATAAAGCAAGAATTTCACCTGGGTTTCATGGAGTGTAAGACCTGGAGCAGTGGAGGAGTCCAAAGCAGTGGCCAGCTCACTGATGTAAATGTTGAAGAGTTTTAGTCTTAGTCTGCAGCCCTGTCTTACTGCTGGAATTCAGCTGTTCTTTTACCATTCACGTGCACGCTGCAGCGGTTCCCCGTGTAAGCGCTTTTGATAACATCAAAGGTCCTCCTATACTGCTTACAAGCAGTTTCAGAAATAGGCAAAAGCCTTTTTAAAGTCTACAAAACAGGCACATATCTTCCCAGGCTCTGAATGAGGCTGGGCATGGTGTAGATGTGGTCGGTAGTGCGGTGGTTTGGCATGAACCCTGCTTGGATGAGGGTGTTGCTAAGGATGTTGTGCTCAGTGAGGAAACTGAGGATACTCTTGTTCAGGATGCTGTTGAATAGTTTTCCCAGGTTGCTGCTGACACATATGCCTCTATAGGTAGCAGGGTTATACCTGTCCCCACTTTTGTGGATGGGTGTGATAATGCCTTGGTTCCAGGTATAAGGTAATTAGTCAGGACTTAGCACAATATTGAACAGTTTAACCATTGCTTCTTGTATTTCTCGTGGGCTGTACTTCAGCCTTTCTGGTGGGATTCCATCCAGGCCACTGTCTTTTCTACAACTTATGGAAGAGATTTTCTCTGTACCTTGCTGTAATGTATTTGGTGTGTCCAGAGGATTTAGAAAATGTTTGACTTATTCCTCCATTGCCTTTAGTTTTGCCATAATGTTTTTCTCTTGTTGGCTGAGTCCTTCCTTTGGAATTTTTTTATAGAGGTTTCTGAAGTATCTATCTTTCTATGCTTTACAAAAACGCAAGTGCAAAATTCGTGCACCTACTTCAAAGCCTGAACAAACACTGATCATGTGCATATATCGTTAAAGTCAACACTAGAGGTGATTAGATTTTTTTGACTGGAATTGAATTCTTCTTGAATTTCCCATTCTGGAGAATATTGTTTATTTTTCTCACTTATATAGCACCACTGCCCTCTACAGACGCTATTGGCACTGTCCCCATTGGGGATGACAATCTAGATTCCCTATTACACTCTTTGGAGTGTGGGATGAAGCCGGGGAACCCGGAGGAAACCCACACAACCACTCGAAGAACATAGAAACTATTTGTAGATTTTGTCCTTAGTGGGTTATGAACCCAGAACCCCAGCACTGCAAGGCTACAGTGCTAATCGCTGAACCACCATGTTGCAATGCTGCTACAAATAAAAACTTTTCTAATTCATTCCTCATTAATTCAGCAAAATGGCAGCTACCTGCATTTGCCATCATGCTGAGCAGTAAATTGCTTTCAAAAGGTTAAGAAGATAAAAAAGATACTTATCTTATCGCTAGTGTTGAGCATTCCGATACCGCATGTATCGGGTATCGGCCGATACTTGCGGTATCGGAATTCCGATACCGAGATCCGATACTTTTGTGGTATCGGGTATCGGTATCGGATCAATAGGGATGTGTAAAATAAAGAATTAAAATAAAAAATATTGATATGCTCACCTCTCCGGCGGCCCCTGGACATCATGCTGGTAACCGGCCGGCTTCTTTGTTTAAAATGAGCGCGTTTAGGACCTGCGAATGACGTCGCGGCTTCTGATTGGTCGCGTGCCGCTCATGTGACCGCCACGCGACCAATCAGAAGCCGCGACGTCATTCTCATTCACTAAACTCCTAATTCTAGGAATTAAGGACCTGCGAATGACGTCACGGCTTCTGGTTGGTCCCGTGGCGGTCACATGAGCGGCACGCGACCAATCAGAAGCCGCGACGTCATTCGCAGGTCCTAAACGCGCTCATTTTAAATAAAGAAGCCGGCCGGTTACCAGCGTGATGTCCAGGGGCCGCCGGAGAGGTGAGCATATCAATATTTTTTATTTTAATTCTTTATTTTACACCTCATTATGGATCCCAGGGCCTGAAGGAGAGTTTCCTCTCCTTCAGACCCTGGGAACCATCAGGATACATTCCGATACTTGATGTCCCATTGACTTGTATTGGTATCGGATATCAGTATCGGCAATATCCGATATTTTTCGGGTATCGGCCGATACTATCCGATACCGATACTTTCAAGTATCGGACGGTATCGCTCAACACTACTTATCGCTCATCTATCCAGCTGCCCCCACTGCTCCCTGCTCACTGTCCAGTCCTTGTGTCACGCTTCATCTCTGGTCTCAAGATCAAGCCTTGAATTTAGTGTGCATGCTCCATGGCCTAGTAATGGCCAGAAGTCCTGGCCAAGAATAAACTCCGGGCCATGACTTCTGGCAGCAGAACTCAGAGATCACTGCACATGTATAGATAACTCTGGGGCCTGCTTGCAGGCATAAAACCTGGCCTAGAGTGAACATCAGGCTGGAGATGTGATGTGAAAGAGGCACAGAGGAACAGACAGAATGCAGGGGGCATCAGGAGTGGAGAGAAAGGTGAAGTGAGTATAAGTATTTTTTCTATTTTTTACATCTTACCTCAGTCTACCACCCTACCCGTGCCCTCCGCTCCGCTAATGACCTCAGGTTAGCATCCTCAATAATCAGAACCTCCCACTCCCGTCTCCAAGATTTTACACGTGCTGCGCCGATTCTTTGGAATGCACTACCTAGGTTAATACGATTAATCCCCAATCCCCACAGTTTTAAGCGTGCCCTAAAAACTCATTTGTTCAGACTGGCCTACCGCCTCAATGCATTAACCTAACGATCCCTGTGTGGCCTATTTATAATTAAAAAAAAAAAAAAAAAAAGGTTCCTCGCATCATGTTCTCATACACTTTATGCAGTATTAGCCCTCTGTGTCTGTACTGCTACATACTTAGGCAGGTAACTGGTTCATGCAGCTTTACATGAACACCTGAGCCTTACACTATAGCTGGTCCGAATAACTAAAGCAATTGTTACCATCCACCTCTCGTGTCTCCCCTTTTCCCCATAGTTTGTAAGCTTGCGAGCAGGGCCCTCACTCCTCTTGGTATCTATTTTGAACTGTGATTTCTGTTATGCTGTAATGTCTATTGTCTGTACAAGTCCCCTCTATAATTTGTAAAGCGCTGCGGAATATGTTGGCGCTATATAAATAAAAATTATTATTATTATTATTATTATCTTACATTTGTTATGCTCTGTTGTCTAGAAATCCCCAAAGCATTACAAGGGACACTCAAATTGAATAACTTCTCTGCAAATCAAATTTCCTTGCAACTTCAGTGTGAACAGGCAAATTTAAATTTTGCCTTATCTGCTCATTTATAGTCTATGGAAAAGAAAAAAAAACTAAAAGATACCTTGTAAACCTATTTATCTCTTTATGTGAACCTCAAAATGGGAAAGAAAAAATCTGAACTTTAAAATTGGCATTTTTTGGTTGCTGCAATTTTTTTTAATAAAAATTGCAATAAAAAGCTTTGGAAATGTGATATGTACTCCAAAATGGCATCAATAAAAACATCAGTTCGTCATACAAAAAAATTAAAGTTTTGGGTCACAGCACAAGCCAATTTTTCTTTACAAAGGTCTGAATTTTTTTCAACCACTAAAATATATACAAAAAAATAGTCTTGTGTGCCATAATCATAGTGACCTGGACAATCATGTTAGCAAGTTACATTTACTATAGAATGAAGACCGCAAATGAAAAACACAAAATACTATGGCAGAATTGCATCTTTTTTCACCATTTCACCATACTTTGTGATCTTTTCTCTATCTTTCAGTACATTATACTGTTAACTGAATGGTATCAATAAAAACTATAACTCACTCAGCAAAAAAAACAAGCCCTCATACAGCTATGCTGATAGAAAAATAAAAACTTATATTTCTTGGAAGAAAGGGAAAAAAATAAAGCACAACAAAGAAAGCAATACCTTGACCTTAAGGGGACTCAAAGAAAAATTAAAAGCAACAAAACTGCAATGTGTAAATAATTAGGGGTAAAAGTTATGTGTTTATATATATATATATATATATATATATATATATATATACACACATAATTATCGTATGTAATAACTAACCTTGGTAAACCTTTGAAGATATGATACATTTTTTAACCATAGAGAAAGCATGGGTACAGAAGTGATTCATCAGCTGTTAGGAATGCATGCTGGTCTTTATGCTCACACTTGCCAAGCATCATTGATTTTCTGTATGTCTTACCAAGCACAAATCTCACTTTTTAACATAAAAAAGTCTTGTGGTCGGCAGTGGAGCATCACTAAATTGAATCAATAGCATTCAATTAATATGCTATTTGTTTGGGTCACTACCACTAAGTTTTCTTGACTTCTATTCAGAACATAACTGAGATTGTACAATTATATTTGCCACATCAAGAAAATGGTAGATCTTAAAGACTTGCATAATCAAGGTTACCGACCCTTGTAACAAATGTATTCACAATTCAAAAAAGAGAAATAAGGACCCTGTTCACAAGAGTTTACAATAGACAAGGAAATAAGTCAGATGCAGAACAATAACAATTGTCCTGGCATCTTTTATACACAATAAGGTAGTACATAAAAAATCACATGAGCCTACCACCAAAAGAATATCTGCGAAGAAATTAACACCTCTTAATATATTCAAATTTGTTAGCTTTAATTAATTCTTCCCCAAAATGTAATTCACACCAAATCAATTTTTACACCAATGCAAATACTGCAAAGGCTTCCAATGCCCTGAAAAGATGATTGAAAAACTCTTGAGTAAGTTATTTTGGTCAAAAGTCGGCTCAACACCAAAACCCTACTCCTCTGATAACATCACTTTATTTGCACTCCAATCTGGTTCTCAGGACTTGTCTACCAAACAATTATCATAATCATCATCATCCCTGACTTAGGTGACAGTTGCCTGAGTTTCCCAGTCCCTTGCATGCTTCCCACCTGCAAATTTACCCTGACTAAGAGTACCACTACCATTTCAGCTGCCACTGCCCCCTACTATCATAGCTGTCAGAGAAACCAATGTAATTAAGCAATTAAATCATGTCCTCCATGTTCTCCGGACCAATGTCATCGGAGTAGAAAGATTGACTGTTCACATGACCCAATAAATCAACTGAAAGAAGTTGTTTTTATAAAATAATGTATTAGGGAAAAAGTAGCACAACAGATAAAAGACATCAATGAATTAATTGAAAAGTAACAGTATAAAAAATTGACAGTTACGGTGTTGGAGGAGGACTGTAGCAAACATTGACATCATCCTGATAAGACTGAAATGAATGAAGCGCCATATAATCCATAACACTATATTGCCCCTCTCTACTTATATGCTGGCCAGAAGCAATGGAGGACAGTTAAGACCTATATTTGGTAGGATAGTGGTGCTGTACAATGAGTGGGGGGAATGTTTTTTATGAGGGATGGGGGTGTGTATAGGTCAGAGGAGCGGTGGAGTGTATTTTTTTAATTTAATTAACTTAATGTGCGTACATTCCGGCAGTCAATCAGGATGCAGAAACCATCCACAACATCCAGACACAAGGGCTTCTGTGATTGGCTGCCAAAGTCACATGTCCCTCTCCATATAAAAAGTGGACAAGTTTTTTTGCTGGCCCCATTTTGTCATCCTAACAGCGCAAAAAAGGCTGCTACTGCTGCTGCATGTTGCCATATAGTTAGATAGGATAATGTCCTTTGCGAAATCGACCTTCCAGCATCAAACTAGTTTGTGCTATTAGTGTTGTACAGGTAGGAGTACACATTTTCTAATCCAAATCATTTTGGGCTAATAATGTGTTGCAGTCAGGACTCAGGAGGTCACATTTGCTAATCAAAATCATTTGGGTTAATGTTGTTCAGGCACCAGGCCTCATTTCCTATTACAAATAATTTGGGCTATTAATGGGTGTAGGCACCAGGCCCCATTTCCTAAGTAAAATCGTTTGTGGGCTATTGTTGGGGTGCAGGCAGGAGGCCTAATTTTCTAATTCAAAATGTTTGGGTAATATTGGAGTGCAGGAAGGAGGCCCTATTTCCTAATCAAAATTGTTAGTACTAATATTGGGGTGAAGACATGAGGCCCCATTTTCTAGTCCAAATTGTTTGGGCTAATATTGGTGTGCAGACACCAGGCCCAATTTCCTAATTGAAATCATTTGTGCTTATATTGTGATGCAGTCAGAAGGTCACATTTCCTAATCAAAATCATTTGGGCTAATATTTTTGTTCAGATACCATGTCTAATTTCCTAATCAAAATAGTTTGAGCTAATCCTGTATTGAAGTTTGGACTCAGGAGGTTACATTCACTAGTCAAAATCATTTGTGCTAATATTGGGGCGCAGGAACCAGGCCCCATTTCCTAACTCAAATCTTTTGGGCTAATATTGTGTTGCAGTCAGTATTCAGGAGGTCCCATTTGCTAATCAAAATTAATTGTACTATTATTGGGGTGCAGACACGAGGCCCCATTTTCTAATCCATATAGTTTGAGCTAATATTGAGGTGCAGGCAGGAGGCCCCATTTCCTAATTGAAATAGTTTGTGCTAATATTGTGTTGCAGTCAGGAGGTCACATTTTCTAATAATTGTTTGGGCTAATATTTTTGTACCGGCATGAGGCCCCATTTCCTAATCAAATCCTTTGAGCTAATACTGAGGTGCACACTATCTCAGAAAATAAATAGTGATTGTTAATTTAGTGACAGGTGACAAACAGGCCTGGGCCTAGCTGGTTAAAAGAGGGGAAGGGTACATCCAACATGAGTGGAAAAAAGCGAGGTCAGGATGATAGAGGAATAGGCTTGGTGTTCGAGGTGTAGGTTTGGTAGGTGGTAATGTAGCTGAAATATCTACTGAACAAACACTGACTCGTCCAATCCAAATACAATTATCAACATCTGTTACTAGACAAGCTACCCAACTCTCTTTCTTTGGCAGCCGCACAGCTAGAAAGTGCATGTGCTCCAGTGGATGGCAATCGCTGCACCAAGTTGCCTCTCCTCCTCTTCCTCCACCTTAACATCACACACAGTAATTGACACTCCAATTACCCTTGTTTTCACTGATGTCACAAATAAAATATTCACAGAATTCTGCAGAGGATAGAATCTGCACTGATTCCTCAAATGTTTGCCTTTTGGATCTGGGGCCAGACAAAGTAGACCCTCATCACCAGACGTTAATCCCCGCAGTGGAGGTGATCCTGATGACACTCAGATACCTGAGGCGCACACGGACTGTACTGTGCTGTGAAGGCAAGAAGAGAAGGAGGGTGACTCTCAGGGAGAGGAGTGGGAGAACAAAGAGGATGGTGATAAGGTTGTAGATCCCACTTGTTGTGAACTCAGAGGCATGCAGCAGAGTAGCTCAGCAGAGGAGGTAAAGGAAGAGAAAGATGAGGTTACATTGCGGCTTGCCCCACAGACATGGAGTGATACACTCAAGTACTGGATCTTCAGCCATAACTCTGGTTGTGGCCAGCAGCGGTTGTGAGTCTGCAGTTCGCAAGCAAAGCAAAGGTTGCCTATGCTGGTCCTTTTTTGAGACTGTAAAGGATGACCCAACTCACGTTGGCCGTCGTCTCCTGACACCTTTCTTTCTCCTGTAAGACCTTGCTATGTTTTATTGCCACAAGTGAGTTCTCTCTTCTGCTTCTTGCATATTGTATTTAACTCAGGTTATATCTGCCAACTTTGCAAAAAACGAATTAGTACATACAAAAATTGCAATAATTTGACTACTACATGTATGAACCGGCACATGCATGATCATCATGCCTTAGTCTGGTAATTTCACTGCTCTAAAATGCGGACTAGCGGGCCTCTCCAACCACCAGCCATCTCGTCAACCATATCTCCTGCTTCTTGTTCCTTCGTCATCATTACAAGAGTTCTCACAGTTGTTTACCCCTTCCTGTTAGGGTGAGTGAAAAGCCATCCACTGTTATTGATGTGGACATGCCTGCTGTTTTTATTTCACCAAGCACACCACATCTTTCTCAATCCACCATAGCATCACTTCTTGTACCTCACTCACAGTCCAGCAGTTTGCTGTGTTCACCCTAGTCCACCCACTCTTAACAAAGTAACCAGTCCCTGATCCTTCAGTTGTTGTCACATATGTTTTCACCTACACACGCCAAAGCTAAAACCTTGAACTCCACCATCTATAATCTGTTGGCCATGAAAAAGCTGCCATTACTTCTCTAAGAAAGCTGTGCCTGCGCTACAGAAGCATGTCACAAACAAGATCACCCGTTCCCTAAAAAATATCTATGTCTGCCAGGGTGCATTTCACTACTGGCACCTGGATGAGAAAACATCGGCAGCGGCATTACATCTCACTCACTGGGCACTGGGTGACTCTGGTGGCTTTGCTGGCAGGCAGGCAGAGGGCTGTTTTACAAGTTTTGGAACCTACAAGGCTTGCAGTACAAACCTCTGTATCTAACACTACTTCCACTGCTTCTGGCTCCTCCACCTCCTCTAGGGCCTCCAGCTGAGCCCTCAACCTCTCCTTTAAAGAGACATGCATTCCAACAGCGCAGAGGCAATCCCCCCACCTCTGTACTGCGCAGCCAGGGCTCACCACAATCAGGCAGTGTTTAAATTAATATGCCTTGGAGATCACAGTTAAAACAGCACTTGTGGCCAGCTATCCAGGTCAAGATTGAGCAATGGCTGTCTCCACTGAACCTGGAGCCAGGGATGGCTGTGTGCGACAACAGTGCGAACCTGTTTGCGGCACTATGCCAGGACAACTTCACACGTTTCTTGAATGGATCATGTCATAAACCAGGTAGTACAGTGTGCTTACTTCCACTGTTTTCACCCCGCATGTCATTGACTTGCATCGCTGCAGAGGTCACTCACCTTTTGCATAATTGCAGTAGTACATCAAATCCTACCTAAAGTATTTTTCCAGTGTTTGCTTTAGAGTATTCTCTCCATACCTCTATTGCCAAGCTTACCCTAAGAAGGCTGCTGTATTTGATGCATCAGTTTTTATACAGACAGTGATAAACTCTTCTGATTGACTCAGCTATACCATGTGATGTGGTAGCTTGAAGGCACTATGAGAGAAGTCTATGATGCCAAGTGAGTCTTTTGATGCATTCTTCTGCAATGTATAAAATGAGAAGCTGACATTGTATTGGTGACTACTGAAAATCAAATTGCAAATTGTTCAAATTTACTAGGACCTGTGAATTTCATAAAATACAACACAACTTCAATTAGTGTCAAGTTGATTTTCTCATCTTTATCTCTGTGTAATCACAGATATGAAGTGCATTAGTGTGTAAGAAGTATGGGAATATTATTGAACTAAGGGACGCAATTCCTAAGAATAATGATAAAAGGACAAAAAAATGATTAACAGTATGATAAGCATGCATTTTCCGTGCACTCTGGAGATGAGTAGATCATTTCAAATTAAAATTTGACACCTGCAGAATTTTCCCATGCAAATAAAACTGGTTTTGAATATATTATCTATGAACTGGAAGACTATAAAGCCTCTAAATGCCACGAAAAACACATATATGACACTGGAAGGTCTTCTAATTGTTTGTTGAACCCATTTTCAGCTTGGTAATACAAGCATAAACTTATTCCTGTCCGAATAACCTCAATCTTTCTAGCTATGGAAAAAACAGACATGCTGCTGGTTAACACCTGGTACTATCCAACCAAAAACTGCAGTTTCATGCTTTGTATGCTATTTAAATTGTTAAAGTAGTCCAACTGGAATAAGTCATCAGCTTTTCACAAGGGAGTGCAAAAATTATTCTTCTTTGGGCATTATCAATAGCTTTGTTTTTGTTCTTGCTATATGAAGAAGCAGAAGCTTTTTCACAATCCATCCAAAACTTATCACTTTATTTGTCAATTATCATGCTTTGAACGTGAAGCAGTAATGATTTCTCGATAGAGAATAGATGCCTGGTTGAGCGTAAGCCATTGACACTTGTGGCAGTAAAACAATGTTGAAGACAGACAATGAACAGTCATGTAGGAAGATTATACAGCTGATTTATTCATGGCCATCAGCTGCAGGTGAATAAAAGTAAGCACTGTTCATGTATCATTAATTTTAACAAATGTAAGGATTTCCATACTGGCAGATGATAACCTGGTCTGCTTCGACGTGACAAAGCCATCAGCCATCCTGAATCCCCTCTTTTACAGTACATTAGAGGCTTGACGTCATAGTAGACCCATAGCAAACTATGCAACTTCTTTCTACTAGTCCAATCTCCTGTGAAACAAGTCCATGGAATCAGAGTTTGGGATATCTGCTGAAGAAAGGACACAGTGCAGGTGTCACTGAGCTTGGCTGTTCAGGTTGTGCAACTGTGTTTACTAATATGCATAAGTTTGTTGTACCAGCAAAAAAAGGGAGCAAAGGAGAGATTCTCATTCAATCCATGCGGATGGACTGTCTTTAGCGTCCATATCCAGTGTGATTCAATCATACCCAACCGTTTTGACAACTGATCCCCCCGAATGTTAATCCGGAGGGCATCAATGCCACGTACCCGTAACAATGAGCCATCACAGGCGTGGAAGGACTTAAAATGTCGAGGTAGTGTCTCGAGGGTGGAAGTGTCCACCTGCGCAGACACCGCCTGAATGCCCAGGATGTGCGCCCTAACACGGACCTTCAGCTGGCGAGTTGTCAGACCAACGTATATTAAGCCACATGGGCAGGAAGCATAGTATACTACATATCTTGTAGTGCAAGTAATACGCTGTCTGATGTCGAAAGTTCTCTTGCCACTGGAGTCCGTGAAGGTAGCACTTCGATCAATATTAGTGCAGGCAATGCATCTGCGGCGGGGGCACAACCACCCCCAATAGGGCCACCATCCAAAAACGTGGATAGACGTGGTCCCACATAATGGCTCTGTGTCAGATGGTCTCTGAGATTTTTCGAGCGGCGAAAGGTAATCATCGGTTTGTCAGGGAGAAACCTGCTGATTATGGGGTCAACTTTAAGGATGGGCCATGCTTTTTCAAGCGCAGACCTCACCCTACTGGATTGTGAGTTAAAAGTGGTATTAAACTTCACTTGATCACCCTGATGTCCAGTATCTGATCTAATCCCATACAGCAATTGATGGCAAGAGGTGTGTTTAGCCCTATGGTAAGCTTTTTTGATTGTTCTACCACTATACCCCCGTGCCAAAAAACGTTCCCTTATGTCTCAGGCTCTTTTCTCAAAATCTACCTCAGTAGAGCAGATACGGCGTAATCTCAGGAACTGTCCAGTAGGGACAGACCTGATCATATGGGATGGGTGCCCCGAAGAAGCATGGAGAAGCGTATTGGTGGCAGTAGTCTTCCTAAAGATGTCTGTCTGAGCCATATCTGCGGTGTCTCTGGAGATGGTGACATCCAGAAAATCTATTCTATCTGTACTCCATGCAAACGTCAGGTGGATGTTACGGTCATTGCTGTTAAGTGTAGAAATAAATTGCGCCAGCGTCAGCGGTGGACGGCGTGGTGACGGGCATATATATTTCGGTATGTTTTTATTATAGCTTTCACACTATACTGTTTTATGCCTCTCATAAAACTGTCACCAGGATAGCCGACCATGGTTTTACATCTGGCTACGCCGTGATATTCTTACTTTATCTGTCATTGCTTACTCATACATTTTATGTATGCCGTCCACGGCTTTCATTGGGCACTTGTTGTGCCGCATTTTTACATGTTTCCCCATGCTTTCCCTGTACCTGTCAATTAATTTTATGATAATAAAGCATTGTTTGATATTTTGGATATATAAACTGTTGTTGGTGCTTTTGGTTTTTTCTTAGTGAGTGTTGCAGTTTGTCCTGCTACGGTCCATATGAATGGTGGGGATTATTTTTCGGCTCTAGTGTTGGGCCTTGTACCTTGTCACTTATCCCCCGAACATATAGGATGTCATTTGTTGTGTATTTATTTATTATTGTTCTTTTCTTTGTTATGCACAGGCCTGTTTTGATGTCATTATGGACTTTCGAGCCAAAGAACAATCCTGGCTCAACCAGATGGATCAGGTTTTTGGGGGCAGCGGGAATGGTGCGCAGCGGCCGGGCGACTCAATATGGGAGGAGGGACTGTCGTCCATGAAGACTATGATTTCCAAACCTACCAGGATGTGGTGGAATAGGTCGTTTATGGAAAAATACGTGGAAAATAAGATGATCCCTAGGGGCCTTAGGGTCCGTGTGATTCCATCATACCCAGTGGAAGACGGGGAATTTGTTGCCAAATGGGAGGATGCCTGTAATGTATGTTCTTTTACCCTTATGCAGTTGTTGATCAATCTTAATACTACCAGTATTACTGCATTGGATAATCAGATTGATAAGGCGCAGGTGGAGATACGGGCTGCATGTCCTGCTGAAAAAATCCAACAATTTGAAAAGGAGATGGATAAATCCATGGATACACTTGTTAAAAAGATCCAGGAATCCCAAATCATAAAGTATAATAGGGATATTAAGGACTATCAAATGAAAAAAGTGTATCTATGGAGAAGTAAAAACAATCATGGCATCCATAGGACTGTATCGAATGCCTCCATGTCATCTACCAGTGAACGTTCTGATATTTCCTCTGCGTCTGAGGGAGCGGTGGGTGGACTTGATAGAACCAGATTTCGTGATCATTCCTTCCATCCCTATAAAAGATCTGCTGCAGTATCATCTTTCTCCAGGAATAGGGATAACAAGGTGATCAATCTGAGTGGTTATAATCTGTCTGATGCCGATCTGCGGTTGCTCGGGAGGGGTCTGTCCTTTTCACCTGCATCCAAATTCGATACCTTCACAGCGGTGAAAGATTTAAATATCTTCGCTAGGTTATTGCTGTTCAAGCGACATTTCTATAACAATGATTTACATTTACTATTCCCTACAGAGGAGGAACAAGATGCATTAAGGATCTTGGAGGAGTTGGCGATCGAGCATCTACATGAAGGAGGTAAGGTTCCTCCTTCTATACGTCCTCGCTTTAGGAAGTTTCCCCCCATCAACATGTGCCAACATAGATCTGTTTGTCCGGGTGGTGACGGAGGAACTCAATAAAATCCCTGGGTTTATCCCTCATGATAATTTATCACGGGAGGAGAGCATTAGGCTTGGTGTTCTGCGGGAACCGCCAGACGTGGTGGTTAAGCCAGCAGACAAAGGTGGCAATATCATTCAGTGGCCTACAGCTATGTACGAGAGGGAGGCCTTTCGGCAATTGAGTAATGCTACATGCTATAAGAAACTGACATATACAGTTAGGGCCAGAAATATTTGGACAGTGACACAAGTTTTGTTATTTTAGCTGTTTACAAAAACATGTTCAGAAATACAATTATATATATAACTAGCTGAAGAGCCCGGCGTTGCCTGGGCATAGTAAATATCTGTGGTTAGTTATAGCACCTCACTTCTCTTATTTTCCCATCACGCCTCTCATTTTCCCAATCACATCTTTCATTTTCCCAATCATATCTCTCATTTTCCCCCTCACTCCTCTCATTCCCCCCTAACACTTGTCATTTCGACCTCACATCTGTCATTTTCCGATCACTACACTATTTTCCCTCACTCCTCTCATTTTGCACTCACACCTTTTCATTTTCACCTCACACCTCTCATTTTCACCTCAGTATATACATGTTTGTCATCTCCCTTATATATAGTATACACCTGTATGTCATCTCCTATATATAGTATATACCTGTATGTCATCTCCCCTGTATATAGTATATACCTGCTGTGTGTCATCTCCCCTGTATATAGTATATACCTGTATGTCATCTCCTCCTATATATAGTATATACCTGTATGTCATCTCCTCCTATATATAGTATATACCTGTATGTCATCTCCTCCTATATATAGTATATACCTGTATGTCATCTCCTTCTATATATAGTATATACCTGTATGTCATCTCCTCCTGTATATAGTATATACCTGTGTGTCATCTCCCCTGTATATAGTATATATCTGTGTGTCATCTCCTCCTGTATATAGTATATACCTGTATGTCATCTTCTATATATAGCATATACCTGTATGTCATCTCCTCCTGTATATAGTATATACCTGTAGGTAATCTGCTCCTGTATATAGTATATACCTGTGTGTCATCTCCTCCTGTATATAGTATATACCTGTATGTCATCTCCTCCTGTATATAGTATGTACCTGTATGTCATCTCCTCCTCTATATAGTATATACCTGTGTGTCATCTCTCCTGTATATAGTATATATCTGTGTGTCATCTCCCCTGTACATAGTATATACCTGTGTGATCTCCTGTATTAGACCTCGTTCACACGTTATTTGCTCAGTATTTTTACCTCAGTATTTGTAAGATAAATTGGCAGCCTGATCCCCAGCCAACAGGAAGCCCTCCCCCCTGGCAGTATATATTAGCTCACACATACACATAATAGACAGGTCATGTGACCGACAGCTGCCGTATTTCCTATATGGTACATTTGTTGCTCTTGTAGTTTGTCTGCTTATTAATCAGATTTTTATTTTCGAAGGCTAATACCAGACTTGTGTGTGTTTTAGGGCGAGTTTCGTTTGTCAAGTTGTGTGTGTTGAGTTGTGTGTGGCGACTTTTGTGAGATGAGTTTTGTGTGGCAACATGCGTGTAGCAACTTTTTGTGTGTCGAGTTGCATGTGACAGGTTAGTGTAGCAAGTTGTGTGCAGCAAGTTTTGCGCATGGCGAGTTTTGCGCGTGGTGAGTTTTATGTCTGCTGCCTTTTGAGTATGTGCAAGTTTTGTGTGAGGCAACTTTTGCATGTGTTGCAAATTTTGTGCATGTGGCAATTTTTCCGCGTGTGCAAGTTTTGCGTGTGGCGAGTTTTCCATGAGGTGAGTTTTGCACTTGTGGCAAGTTTTGCGTGAGCCTAGTTTTTGCATGTGGCGAGTTTTGCGCGTGGTGAGTTTTGAGCGGCGACTTTTGTGTTTCGACTTTTATGTGGCAAGGTTGGTGTATGTGTGGTGAAATGTGTGCTGAGGGTGGTATATGTGTTCAAGCACGTGGTAGTGTGTGGCGCATTTTGTGTGTGTGTTCATATCCCCATGTTTGGTGAGTATCTCATGTCGGGGCCCCACCTTAGCAACTGTACGGTATATACTCTTTGGCGCCATCGCTCTCATTCTTTAAGTCCCCCTTGTTCACATCTGGCAGCTGTCAATTTGCCTCCAACACTTTTCCTTTCACTTTTCCCCATTATGTAGATAGGGGAAAAATAGTTTGGTGAATTGGAACGTGCGGGGTTAAAATTTCATCTCACAACGTAGCCTATGACGCTCTCAGGGTCCAGACGTGTGACTGTGCAAAATTTTGTTTCTGTAGCTGCGACGCCTCCAACACTTTTCCTTTCACTTTTTTCCCCATTATGTAGATAGGGGCAAAATTGTTTGGTGAATTGGAAAGCGCGGGGTTAAAATTTCACCTCACAACGTAGCCTATGACGCTCTCAGGGTCCAGACGTGTGACTGTGCAAAATTTTGTTGCTGTAGCTGCGACGCTTCCAACACTTTTCCTTTCACTTTTTTCCCCATTATGTAGATAGGGGCAAAATTGTTTGGTGAATTGGAATGCGCGGGGTTAAAATTTCGCCTCACAACATAGCCTATGACTCTCTCGGGGTCCAGACGTGTGACTGTGCAAAATTTTGTGGCTGTAGCTGCGACGGTGCAGATGCCAATCCCGGACATACACACACACACACACATACACACACACACACACACACACACATACACACATTCAGCTTTATATAGTCGGAGAAAAGGTTTAGGAATCATAGCTCTGTAATGCATAGCATCCTCTTTTTCAAGGGACCAAAAGTAATTGGACAATGGACTCTAAGGGCTGCAATTAACTCTGAAGGCGTCTCCCTCGTTAACCTGTAATCAATGAAGTAGTTAAAAGGTCAGGGGTGGATTCCAGGTGTGTGGTTTTGCATTTGGAAGCTGTTGCTGTGAGCAGACAACATGCGGTCAAAGGAACTCTCAATTGAGGTGAAGCAGAACATCCTGAGGCTGAAAAAAAAGAAAAAATCCATCAGAGAGATAGCAGACATGCTTGGAGTAGGAAAATCAACAGTTGGGTACATTCTGAGAAAAAAGGAATTGACTGGTGAGCTTGGGAACTCAAAAAGGCCTGGGCGTCCACGGATGACAACAGTGGTGGATGATCGCCGCATACTTAATTTGGTGAAGAAGAACCCGTTCACAACATCAACTGAAGTCCAGAACACTCTCAGTGAAGTAGGTGTATCTGTCTCTAAGTCAAAAGTAAAGAGAAGACTCCATGACAGTAAATACAAAGGGTTCACATCTAGATGCAAACCATTCATCAATACCAAAAATAGACAGGCCAGAGTTAAATTTGCAGAAAAACACCTCAAGAAGCCAGCTCAGTTCTGGAAAAGTATTCTATGGACAGATGAGACAAAGATCAACCTGTACCAGAATGATGGGAAGAAAAAAGTTTGGAGAAGAAAGGGAACGGCACATGATCCAAGGCACACCACATCCTCTGTAAAACATGGTGGAGGCAACGTGATGGCATGGGCATGCATGGCTTTCAATGGCACTGGATCACTTGTGTTTATTGATGACATAAGAGCAGACAAGAGTAGCCGGATGAATTCTGAAGTGTACCGGGATATACTTTCAGCCCAGATTCAGCCAAATGCTGCAAAGTTGATTGGACGGCGCTTCATAGTACAGATGGACAATGACCCCAAGCATACATCCAAAGCTACCCAGGAGTTCATGAGTGCCAAAAAGTGGAACATTCTGCAATGGCCAAGTCAATCTCCAGATCTAAACCCAATTGAGCATGCATTTCACTTGCTCAAATCCAGACTTAAGACGGAAAGACCCACAAACAAGCAAGACCTGAAGGCTGCGGCTGTAAAGGCCTGGCAAAGCATTAAGAAGGAGGAAACCCAGCGTTTGGTGATGTCCATGGGTTCCAGACTTAAGGCAGTGATTGCCTCCAAAGGATTTGCAACAAAATATTGAAAATAAAAATATTTTGTTTGGGTTATGTTTATTTGTCCAATTACTTTTGACCTCCTAAAATGTGGAGTGTTTGTAAAGAAATGTGTACAATTCCTACATTTTCTATCAGATATTTTTGTTCAACCCTTCAAATTAAACGTTACAATCTGCACTTGAATTCTGTTGTAGAGGTTTCATTTCAAATCCAATGTGGTGGCATGCAGAGCCCAACTCGCGAAAATTGTGTCACTGTCCAAATATTTCTGGCCCTAACTGTAACCCCCTCTCTGCATACTGTGCCCAGCTGGATACTATCATTAAGCGGGCCCTATGGAACGACATTGTCACCAAGGACCTGGCTTCCACATTGGTGGTATCTGAACCCACTATTGCCACTCTGTATCTCCTCCCTAAGATACATAAAAGTTCCACGTCGCCGCCCGGTAGGCCGATTGTATCTGGCAGGGGAAACTTCCTTGAGAATATCAACAGATGGATCGATTTCCACCTCCAACCCCTGGTCTCTAACCTTCCCTCCTTTTTGAAAGATACTGGGGAGTTATTGCGCAGGGTCGATGGTTTGTGTTTTGGTAGTGATACTCTACTAGTTTCAGCAGATGTGGAGTCCCTCTACACGAACATTAGACATCGTGACGGCATTGCAGCCGTTAAATACTATCTTGAAACTTCTACACTATCTCGTGGTTTGAGGGACATTCTGCTGGAATTACTGGAGTTCACTCTTACCCACAATTTTTTTGTATTTAAGGGGTCCTTCTACCTACAGCTCCAGGGGACAGCTATGGGGGCGTATTTTGCACCTTCATATGCTTGTCTTTTCCTGGGGCTGTGGGAGAGGGACCTCTTCCTGTCTGCCGAACAGGGGTCGGTGAATCGTGTCCTTCTTTGGACACGATACATCGACGATATCTTCTTCGTCTGGCAGGGCACATCCATCGACCTTGCGCAATTTATTTCTACACTTAACAGCAATGACCGTAACATCCACCTGACATTTGTATGGAGTACGGATAGAATAGATTTTCTGGATGTCACCATCTCCAGAGACACCGCAGATATGGCTCAGACAGACATCTTTAGGAAGACTACTGCCACCAATACGCTTCTCCATGCTTCTTCGGGGCACCCATCCCATATGATCAGGTCTGTCCCTACTGGACAGTTCCTGAGATTACGCCGTATCTGCTCTACTGAGGTAGATTTTGAGAAAAGAGCCTCAGACTTAAGGGAACGTTTTTTGGCATGGGGGTATAGTGGTAGAACAATCAAAAAAGCTTACCATAGGGCTAAACACACCTCTCGCCATCAATTGCAGTATGGGATTAGATCAGATACTGGACGTCAGTGTGATCAAGTGAGGTTTATTACCACTTTTAACTCACAGTCCAGTAGGGTGAGGTCTGCGCTTGAAAAAGCGTGGCCCATCCTTAAAGTTGACCCCATAATCAGCAGGTTTCTCCCTGACAAACCGTCGATTACTTTTCGCCACTCGAAAAATCTCAGAGACCATCTGACACAGAGCCATTATGTGTGACCACGTCCATCCACGTTTTTGGATGGTGGCCCTATTGGGGGTGGTTGTGTCCCCTGCAGCAGATGCATTGCCTGCACTAATATCGATCGATGTGCTACCTTCACGGACTCCAGCGGCAAGAGAACTATCAACATCAGACAGCGTATTACTTGCACTACAAGATATGTAGTATACTATGCTTCCTGCCCATGTGTCATGGTCTGCTGAGTTTCTGGGATTAGGTGGTTTTAGGGTTAACTGGGATGGCCTCACTCTGGGATTTTGGGAGGCTTTTTATAGCCTCATTGTGGAGCCATCCTCTGTCGCTTATACTCTGACTCTTGGCCGAGTGTGTGTGACCCTGTTGTGCCTGTATTTTGTGCCTGTGCTTTGTGCCTGTGCTAATTTATGCTTGTCTGGTTCTGATCTGGTTCTGTCCCCGTTTAGAGTTCTGTCTGTCCCTTTTGTACTGCGCTGCTATCTCTGTGTATGACTACTTGCTTACGTTCTGACTATTCTCTGCTCGTCCC
Source organism: Ranitomeya imitator (assembly GCF_032444005.1). Lineage (NCBI taxonomy): Eukaryota > Metazoa > Chordata > Amphibia > Anura > Dendrobatidae > Ranitomeya > Ranitomeya imitator. The sequence goes on from NC_091287.1 coordinate 286,637,424, forward strand.
TTCTGTACCGCGCCGCCCTCTCCGTGTCTGACCCCCGTTTGTACGACTTGAGTTTTCTTTTCCTCTATTTCAGGGTGCCTGTAGAATCCTGCATTTATCTTCAGTAGCAGGACGCTAAGCCCCGCCCCCTGTGGTCACATGATCGTAGGTCCTTCTGTTTCCTTCTACCTTTAGCTCTCTGCACAGGTCCTATCTGCCTGAGCCCTCCCTGTGCCATCTGACCCTGGAATCTCCCACAGTGTGGGTGAGTCACCCTGCTCAGCCGTGGCAGCACGCCGGCGCTGACAGGGTTCTGATATTATAAGCGACCCTACTTTTTTAGGTTGGGGAAAGCTGTGTTTTTTTTTTTTTTTTTTTCTGTGCATATGAGCAGTATGGATCCCATGCAAGTTTTGGCTGATCAGGTCAAGACCCTGACTCAAATGTTCCAGACACTCAGTGTGGAACAGTGTGCGATGGCTCATACCCAGCAACAGTTGGTGGGTACTGTGCAGGGAGTTGTTGCTGCAGGGACTCCTAGTTCTGGAAGTGTCCACCTGCGCAGACACCGCCTGAATGCCCAGGATGTGCTCCCTAACACGGACCTTCAGCTGGCGAGTTGTCAGACCAACGTATATTAAGCCACATGGGCAGGAAGCATAGTATACTACATATCTTGTAGTGCAAGTAATACGCTGTCTGATGTCGAAAGTTCTCTTGCCACTGGAGTCCGTGAAGGTAGCACTTCGATCGATATTAGTGCAGGCAATGCATCTGCGGCGGGGGCACAACCACCCCCAATAGGGCCACCATCCAAAAACGTGGATAGACGTGGTCCCACATAATGGCTCTGTGTCAGATGGTCTCTGAGATTTTTCGAGCGGCGAAAGGTAATCATTGGTTTGTCAGGGAGAAACCTGCTGATTATGGGGTCAACTTTAAGGATGGGCCATGCTTTTTCAAGCGCAGACCTCACCCTACTGGATTAAAATACTGAGTTAAAAGTGGTACTAAACCTCACTTGATCACCCTGATGTCCAGTATCTGATCTAATCCCATACAGCAATTGATGGCGAGAGGTGTGTTTAGCCCTATGGTAAGCTTTTTTGATTGTTCTACCACTATACCCCCGTGCCAAAAAACGTTCCCTTATGTCTCAGGCTCTTTTCTCAAAATCTACCTCAGTAGAGCAGATACGGCGTAATCTCAGGAACTGTCCAGTAGGGACAGACCTGATCATATGGGATGGGTGCCCCGAAGAAGCATGGAGAAGCGTATTGGTGGCAGTAGTCTTCCTAAAGATGTCTGTCTGAGCCATATCTGCGGTGTCTCTGGAGATGGTGACATCCAGAAAATCTATTCTATCTGTACTCCATGCAAACGTCAGGTGGATGTTATGGTCATTGCTGTTAAGTGTAGAAATAAATTGCGCCAGCGTCAGCGGTGGACGGCGTGGTGACGGGCATATATATTTCGGTATGTTTTTATTATAGCTTTCACACTATACTGTTTTATGCCTCTCATAAAACTGTCACCAGGATAGCCGACCATGGTTTTACATCTGGCTACGCCGTGATATTCTTACTTTATCTGTCATTGCTTACTCATACATTTTATGTATGCCGTCCACGGCTTTCATTGGGCACTTGTTGTGCCGCATTTTTACATGTTTCCCCATGCTTTCCCTGTACCTGTCAATTAATTTTATGATAATAAAGCATTGTTTGATATTTTGGATATATAAACTGTTGTTGGTGCTTTTGGTTTTTTCTTAGTGAGTGTTGCAGTTTGTCCTGCTACGGTCCATATGAATGGTGGGGATTATTTTTCGGCTCTAGTGTTGGGCCTTGTACCTTGTCACTTATCCCCTGAACATATAGGATGTCATTTGTTGTGTATTTATTTATTATTGTTCTTTTCTTTGTTATGCACAGTCCTGTTTTGATGTCATTATGGACTTTCGAGCCAAAGAACAATCCTGGCTCAACCAGATGGATCAGGTTTTTGGGGGCAGCGGGAATGGTGCGCAGCGGCCGGGCGACTCAATATGGGAGGAGGGACTGTCGTCCATGAAGACTATGATTTCCAAACCTACCAGGATGTGGTGGAATAGGTCGTTTATGGAAAAATACGTGGAAAATAAGATGATCCCTAGGGGCCTTAGGGTCCGTGTGATTCCATCATACCCAGTGGAAGACGGGGAATTTGTTGCCAAATGGGAGGATGCCTGTAATGTATGTTCTTTTACCCTTATGCAGTTGTTGATCAATCTTAATACTACCAGTATTACTGCATTGGATAATCAGATTGATAAGGCGCAGGTGGAGATACGGGCTGCATGTCCTGCTGAAAAAATCCAACAATTTGAAAAGGAGATGGATAAATCCATGGATACACTTGTTAAAAAGATCCAGGAATCCCAAATCATAAAGTATAATAGGGATATTAAGGACTATCAAATGAAAAAAGTGTATCTATGGAGAAGTAAAAACAATCATGGCATCCATAGGACTGTATCGAATGCCTCCATGTCATCTACCAGTGAACGTTCTGATATTTCCTCTGCGTCTGAGGGAGCGGTGGGTGTTGTGAATTCTGTGGCTGAATTCACTCCTGTGGTCACAAGTGGTACTGCAGCTTCTGAGCTTCCTCCCTCAGGTGTTCTGGTGAGCTCGTTAACTGCTTCATTACTTAACTCCGCCTGATGCTGCTATCCTTGCTCCTTGTCAATGTTTCAGTGTTGGATCTGAGCTTCTCCTGATTGTTCCTGTGACCTGCTGCTCTGTATAGCTAAGTGCTTTTTGCTTTTTTGTTGCTTTTTTTTTTCTGTCCAGCTTGTCTTTTGTTTTGCTGGAAGCTCTGAGACGCAAAGGGTGTACCGCCGTGCCGTTAGTTCGGCACGGTGGGTTTTTTTTGCCCCCTTTGCGTGGTTTTGCTTTAGGGTTTTTTGTAGACTGCAAAGTTCGCTTTACTGTCCTCGCTCTGTCCTAGAATATCGGGCCCCACTTTGCTGAATCTATTTCATCCCTACGTTTTGTCTTTTCATCTTACTCACAGTCATTATATGTGGGGGGCTGCCTTTTCCTTTGGTGAATTTCTCTGGGGGCAAGTCAGGCCTATTTTTCTATCTTCAGGCTAGCTAGTTTCTTAGGCTGTGCCGAGTTGCCTAGGTAGTTGTTAGGCGCAATCCACAGCCGCTTTTAGTTGTGTTTAGGATAGGATCAGGTGTGCAGTCTACAGAGGTTCCACGTCTCAGAGCTCGTTCTTGTATTTTTGGGTATTTGTCAGATCACTGTGTGCGCTCTGATCGCTAAGCACACTGTGTTTCTGGATTGCCTTCATAACACCTGTCATTAGCAAACATAACAGTACAAGGAGCCCAAACTAATGATTCTCAATAGAGGGAAAGAAAAAGTTCTGACATCATTTTTTTTTTTTTTTTCTGCTCTGTGTTCACTTTTTTTTTTTTTTTTTTCCCCTAGACATTTGGGTGATTCTGGACACAGGTGTGGACATGGATATTCAGGGTCTGTGCTCTTCAATGGATAATCTCGTTGTAAATGTACAAAAAATTCAAGATATTATTGATCAGAAATCTATGTTAGAACCAAGAATTCCTATTCCTGATTTGTTTTTTGGAGATAGAACTAAGTTTCTAAGTTTCAAAAATAATTGTAAGCTATTTCTGGCCTTGAAACCTCATTCTTCTGGTAATCCTATTCAACAGGTTTTGATTATTATTTCTTTTTTGCGCGGCGACCCTCAAGACTGGGCATTTTCTCTTGCGCCAGGAGACCCTGCATTGAGTAGTGTCGATGCGTTTTTCCTGGCGCTCGGATTGCTGTACGATGAGCCTAATTCAGTGGATCAGGCTGAGAAAAATTTGCTGGCTTTGTGCCAGGGTCAGGATGATATAGAAGTATATTGTCAGAAATTTAGGAAATGGTCAGTACTCACTCAGTGGAATGAATCTGCGCTGGCAGCTTTGTTCAGAAAGGGTCTCTCTGAGGCTCTTAAGGATGTCATGGTGGGATTTCCTATGCCTGCTGGTTTGAATGAGTCTTTGTCTTTGGCCATTCAGATCGGTCGACGCTTGCGCGAGCGTAAATCTGTGCACCATTTGGCGGTATTGTCTGAGATTAAACCTGAGCCTATGCAGTGCGATAGGACTATGACTAGAGTTGAACGGCAGGAATACAGACGTCTGAATGGTCTGTGTTTCTACTGTGGTGATTCCACTCATGCTATTTCTGATTGTCCTAAGCGCACTAAGCGGTCCGCTAGGTCTGCCGTCATTGGTACTGTACAGTCCAAATTCCTTCTGTCCATTACCTTGATATGCTCTTTGTCGTCGTTTTCTGTCATGGCGTTTGTGGATTCAGGCGCTGCCCTGAATCTGATGGATTTGGATTATGCTAAACGTTGTGGGTTTTTCTTGGAGCCTTTGCGGTGTCCTATTCCATTGAGAGGAATTGATGCTACACCTTTGGCCAAGAATAAACCTCAATACTGGGCCCAGCTGACCATGTGCATGGCTCCTGCACATCAGGAAGTTATTCGCTTTCTGGTGTTGCATAATCTGCATGATGTGGTCGTGTTGGGGTTGCCATGGCTACAAACCCATAATCCAGTATTGGATTGGAGTTCCATGTCGGTATCCAGCTGGGGTTGTCAGGGGGTACATGGTGATGTTCCATTTTTGTCGATTTCGTCATCCACCCCTTCTGAGGTCCCAGAGTTCTTGTCTGATTATCAGGATGTATTTGAAGAGCCCAAGTCCGATGCTCTACCTCCGCATAGGGATTGTGATTGTGCTATCAATTTGATTCCTGGTAGTAAATTCCCTAAAGGTCGATTATTTAATTTATCCGTGCCCGAACACGCCGCTATGCGCAGTTATGTGAAGGAATCCCTGGAGAAGGGACATATTCGCCCATCGTCATCACCACTGGGAGCAGGGTTCTTCTTTGTAGCAAAGAAGGATGGTTCGCTGAGACCGTGTATTGATTACCGCCTTCTTAATAAGATCACTGTTAAATTTCAGTATCCCTTGCCATTGTTATCTGACTTGTTTGCTCGGATTAAGGGGGCTAGTTGGTTCACTAAGATAGATCTTCGTGGTGCGTATAATCTGGTGAGAATCAGGCAAGGAGATGAATGGAAAACTGCATTCAATACGCCCGAGGGTCATTTTGAGTATCTAGTGATGCCGTTCGGACTTGCCAATGCTCCATCTGTGTTTCAGTCTTTTATGCATGACATCTTCCGTGAGTATCTGGATAAATTCCTGATTGTTTACTTGGATGGCATTTTGATCTTCTCAGATGATTGGGAGTCTCATGTGAAGCAGGTCAGAATGGTTTTTCAGGTCCTGCGTGCTAACTCTTTGTTTGTGAAGGGATCAAAGTGTCTCTTCGGTGTGCAGAAAGTTTCATTTTTGGGGTTCATCTTTACCCCTTCTACTATCGAGATGGATCCAGTTAAGGTCCAAGCCATCCAGGATTGGATTCAGCCGACATCTCTGAAAAGTCTGCAAAAGTTCCTGGGCTTTGCTAATTTTTATCGTCGCTTCATCTGTAATTTTTCTAGCATTGCCAAACCATTGACCGATTTGACCAAGAAGGGTGCTGATTTGGTTAATTGGTCTTCTGCTGCTGTGGAAGCTTTTCAGGAGTTGAAGCGTCGTTTTTGTTCTGCCCCTGTGTTGTGTCAGCCAGATGTTTCTCTTCCGTTCCAGGTCGAGGTTGATGCTTCTGAGATTGGAGCAGGGGCGGTTTTGTCACAGAGAGGTTCTGATTGCTCAGTGATGAAACCATGTGCTTTCTTTTCCAGGAAGTTTTCGCCCGCTGCGCGTAATTATGATGTGGGCAATCGAGAGTTGCTGGCCATGAAGTGGGCATTCGAGGAGTGGCGTCATTGGCTTGAAGGAGCTAAGCATCGCGTGATGGTATTGACTGATCATAAGAACTTGACTTATCTCGAGTCTGCCAAGCGCTTGAATCCTAGACAGGCCCGTTGGTCGTTATTTTTTGCCCGCTTCGACTTTGTGATTTCGTACCTTCCGGGCTCTAAAAATGTGAAGGCGGATGCTCTGTCTAGGAGTTTTGTGCCCGACTCTCCGGGTTTATCTGAGCCAGCGGGTATCCTCAAGGAAGGAGTCATTGTGTCTGCCATCTCCCCTGATTTGCGGCGGGTGCTGCAAAAATTTCAGGCGAATAAACCTGATCGTTGTCCAGCAGAGAAACTGTTCGTCCCTGATAGGTGGACTAATAAACTTATCTCTGAACTTCATTGTTCGGTGTTGGCTGGTCATCCTGGAATCTTTGGTACCAGAGAGTTAGTGGCTAGATCCTTCTGGTGGCCATCTCTGTCATGGGATGTACGTACTTTTGTGCAGTCCTGCGGGATTTGTGCTAGGGCTAAGCCCTGCTGTTCTCGTGCCAGTGGGTTGCTTTTGCCCTTGCCGGTCCCAAAGAGGCCTTGGACACATATTTCGATGGATTTCATTTCTGACCTTCCCGTTTCTCAAAAGATGTCAGTCATTTGGGTGGTCTGTGATCGCTTTTCTAAAATGGTCCATCTGGTGCCCTTGGCTAAATTGCCTTCCTCCTCTGATTTGGTACCTTTGTTCTTTCAGCATGTGGTTCGGTTGCATGGCATTCCTGAGAATATTGTTTCTGACAGAGGTTCCCAGTTTGTTTCAAGGTTTTGGCGAGCCTTTTGTGGTAGGATGGGCATTGACCTATCCTTTTCCTCGGCTTTCCATCCTCAGACTAATGGCCAGACCGAACGAACCAATCAGACCTTGGAAACATATCTGAGATGTTTTGTTTCTGCAGACCAGGATGATTGGGTGTCCTTTTTGCCGTTGGCTGAGTTCGCCCTTAATAATCGGGCCAGCTCGGCTACCTTGGTTTCTCCATTTTTTTGCAATTCTGGGTTCCATCCTCGTTTCTCTTCAGGACAGGTTGAGTCTTCGGACTGTCCTGGTGTGGATTCTGTGGTGGATAGGTTGCAGCAGATCTGGACTCAGGTAGTGGACAATTTGATCTTGTCCCAGGAGAAAGCTCAACTTTTCGCTAATCGCAGACGCCGTGTGGGTCCCTGACTTCGTGTTGGGGATCTGGTTTGGTTATCTTCTCGTCATATTCCTATGAAGGTTTCCTCTCCTAAATTTAAACCTCGTTTTATTGGTCCGTATAGGATTTCTGAGGTTCTCAATCCTGTGTCTTTTCGTTTGACCCTCCCAGACTCCTTTTCCATACATAATGTATTCCATAGGTCGTTGTTGCGGAGATACGTGGCACCTATGGTTCCATCTGTTGAGCCTCCTGCCCCGGTTTTGGTGGAGGGGGAATTGGAGTATAATGTGGAGAAGATTTTGGATTCTCGTGTTTCTAGACGGAAACTCCAGTATCTGGTTAAATGGAAGGGTTATCCTCAGGAAGATAATTCCTGGGTTTTTGCCTCTGATGTTCATGCTTCCGATCTTGTTCGTGCCTTTCATGCGGCTCATCCTGGTCGGCCTGGGGGCTCTGGTGAGGGTTCGGTGACCCCTCCTCAAGGGGGGGGGTACTGTTGTGAATTCTGTGGCTGAATTCACTCCTGTGGTTACAAGTGGTACTGCAGCTTCTGAGCTTCCTCCCTCAGGTGTTCTGGTGAGCTTGTTAACTGCTTCATTACTTAACTCCGCCTGATGCTGCTATCCTTGCTCCTTGTCAATGTTTCAGTGTTGGATCTGAGCTTCTCCTGATTGTTCCTGTGACCTGCTGCTCTGTATAGCTAAGTGCTTTTTGCTTTTTTGTTGCTTTTTTTTTTCTGTCCAGCTTGTCTTTTGTTTTGCTGGAAGCTCTGAGACGCAAAGGGTGTACCGCCGTGCCGTTAGTTCGGCACAGTGGGTTTTTTTTGCCCCCTTTGCGTGGTTTTGCTTTAGGGTTTTTTGTAGACTGCAAAGTTCGCTTTACTGTCCTCGCTCTGTCCTAGAATATCGGGCCCCACTTTGCTGAATCTATTTCATCCCTACGTTTTGTCTTTTCATCTTACTCACAGTCATTATATGTGGGGGTTGCCTTTTCCTTTGGGGAATTTCTCTGGGGGCAAGTCAGGCCTATTTTTCTATCTTCAGGCTAGCTAGTTTCTTAGGCTGTGCCGAGTTGCCTAGGTAGTTGTTAGGCACAATCCACAGCCGCTTTTAGTTGTGTTTAGGATAGGATCAGGTGTGCAGTCTACAGAGGTTCCACGTCTTAGAGCTCATTCTTGTATTTTTGGGTATTTGTCAGATCACTGTGTGCGCTCTGATCGCTAAGCACACTGTGTTTCTGGATTGCCTTCATAACACCTGTCATTAGCAAACATAACAGTACAAGGAGCCCAAACTAATGATTCTCAATAGAGGGAAAGAAAAAGTTCTGACATCATTTTTTTTTTTTTTTTTTTTTTCTGCTCTGTGTTCACTTTTTTTTTTTTTTTTCCCCTAGACATTTGGGTGATTCTGGACACAGGTGTGGACATGGATATTCAGGGTCTGTGCTCTTCAATGGATAATCTCGTTATAAATGTCCAAAAAATTCAAGATATTATTGATCAGAAATCTATGTTAGAACCAAGAATTCCTATTCCTGATTTGTTTTTTGGAGATAGAACTAAGTTTCTAAGTTTCAAAAATAATTGTAAGCTATTTCTGGCCTTGAAACCTCATTCTTCTGGTAATCCTATTCAACAGGTTTTGATTATTATTTCTTTTTTGCGCGGCGACCCTCAAGACTGGGCATTTTCTCTTGCGCCAGGAGACCCTGCATTGAGTAGTGTCGATGCGTTTTTCCTGGCGCTCGGATTGCTGTACGATGAGCCTAATTCAGTGGATCAGGCTGAGAAAAATTTGCTGGCTTTGTGCCAGGGTCAGGATGATATAGAAGTATATTGTCAGAAATTTAGGAAATGGTCAGTACTCACTCAGTGGAATGAATCTGCGCTGGCAGCTTTGTTCAGAAAGGGTCTCTCTGAGGCTCTTAAGGATGTCATGGTGGGATTTCCTATGCCTGCTGGTTTGAATGAGTCTTTGTCTTTGGCCATTCAGATCGGTCGACGCTTGCGCGAGCGTAAATCTGTGCACCATTTGGCGGTATTGTCTGAGATTAAACCTGAGCCTATGCAGTGCGATAGGACTATGACTAGAGTTGAACGGCAGGAATACAGACGTCTGAATGGTCTGTGTTTCTACTGTGGTGATTCCACTCATGCTATTTCTGATTGTCCTAAGCGCACTAAGCGGTCCGCTAGGTCTGCCGTCATTGGTACTGTACAGTCCAAATTCCTTCTGTCCATTACCTTGATATGCTCTTTGTCGTCGTTTTCTGTCATGGCGTTTGTGGATTCAGGCGCTGCCCTGAATCTGATGGATTTGGATTATGCTAAACGTTGTGGGTTTTTCTTGGAGCCTTTGCGGTGTCCTATTCCATTGAGAGGAATTGATGCTACACCTTTGGCCAAGAATAAACCTCAATACTGGGCCCAGCTGACCATGTGCATGGCTCCTGCACATCAGGAAGTTATTCGCTTTCTGGTGTTGCATAATCTGCATGATGTGGTCGTGTTGGGGTTGCCATGGCTACAAACCCATAATCCAGTATTGGATTGGAATTCCATGTCGGTATCCAGCTGGGGTTGTCAGGGGGTACATGGTGATGTTCCATTTTTGTCGATTTCGTCATCCACCCCTTCTGAGGTCCCAGAGTTCTTGTCTGATTATCAGGATGTATTTGAAGAGCCCAAGTCCGATGCTCTACCTCCGCATAGGGATTGTGATTGTGCTATCAATTTGATTCCTGGTAGTAAATTCCCTAAAGGTCGATTATTTAATTTATCCGTGCCCGAACACGCCGCTATGCGCAGTTATGTGAAGGAATCCCTGGAGAAGGGACATATTCGCCCATCGTCATCACCACTGGGAGCAGGGTTCTTCTTTGTAGCAAAGAAGGATGGTTCGCTGAGACCGTGTATTGATTACCGCCTTCTTAATAAGATCACTGTTAAATTTCAGTATCCCTTGCCATTGTTATCTGACTTGTTTGCTCGGATTAAGGGGGCTAGTTGGTTCACTAAGATAGATCTTCGTGGTGCGTATAATCTGGTGAGAATCAGGCAAGGAGATGAATGGAAAACTGCATTCAATACGCCCGAGGGTCATTTTGAGTATCTAGTGATGCCGTTCGGACTTGCCAATGCTCCATCTGTGTTTCAGTCTTTTATGCATGACATCTTCCGTGAGTATCTGGATAAATTCCTGATTGTTTACTTGGATGGCATTTTGATCTTCTCAGATGATTGGGAGTCTCATGTGAAGCAGGTCAGAATGGTTTTTCAGGTCCTGCGTGCTAACTCTTTGTTTGTGAAGGGATCAAAGTGTCTCTTCGGTGTGCAGAAAGTTTCATTTTTGGGGTTCATCTTTACCCCTTCTACTATCGAGATGGATCCAGTTAAGGTCCAAGCCATCCAGGATTGGATTCAGCCGACATCTCTGAAAAGTCTGCAAAAGTTCCTGGGCTTTGCTAATTTTTATCGTCGCTTCATCTGTAATTTTTCTAGCATTGCCAAACCATTGACCGATTTGACCAAGAAGGGTGCTGATTTGGTTAATTGGTCTTCTGCTGCTGTGGAAGCTTTTCAGGAGTTGAAGCGTCGTTTTTGTTCTGCCCCTGTGTTGTGTCAGCCAGATGTTTCTCTTCCGTTCCAGGTCGAGGTTGATGCTTCTGAGATTGGAGCAGGGGCGGTTTTGTCACAGAGAGGTTCTGATTGCTCAGTGATGAAACCATGTGCTTTCTTTTCCAGGAAGTTTTCGCCCGCTGCGCGTAATTATGATGTGGGCAATCGAGAGTTGCTGGCCATGAAGTGGGCATTCGAGGAGTGGCGTCATTGGCTTGAAGGAGCTAAGCATCGCGTGATGGTATTGACTGATCATAAGAACTTGACTTATCTCGAGTCTGCCAAGCGCTTGAATCCTAGACAGGCCCGTTGGTCGTTATTTTTTGCCCGCTTCGACTTTGTGATTTCGTACCTTCCGGGCTCTAAAAATGTGAAGGCGGATGCTCTGTCTAGGAGTTTTGTGCCCGACTCTCCGGGTTTATCTGAGCCAGCGGGTATCCTCAAGGAAGGAGTCATTGTGTCTGCCATCTCCCCTGATTTGCGGCGGGTGCTGCAAAAATTTCAGGCGAATAAACCTGATCGTTGTCCAGCAGAGAAACTGTTCGTCCCTGATAGGTGGACTAATAAACTTATCTCTGAACTTCATTGTTCGGTGTTGGCTGGTCATCCTGGAATCTTTGGTACCAGAGAGTTAGTGGCTAGATCCTTCTGGTGGCCATCTCTGTCATGGGATGTACGTACTTTTGTGCAGTCCTGCGGGATTTGTGCTAGGGCTAAGCCCTGCTGTTCTCGTGCCAGTGGGTTGCTTTTGCCCTTGCCGGTCCCAAAGAGGCCTTGGACACATATTTCGATGGATTTCATTTCTGACCTTCCCGTTTCTCAAAAGATGTCAGTCATTTGGGTGGTCTGTGATCGCTTTTCTAAAATGGTCCATCTGGTGCACTTGGCTAAATTGCCTTCCTCCTCTGATTTGGTACCTTTGTTCTTTCAGCATGTGGTTCGGTTGCATGGCATTCCTGAGAATATTGTTTCTGACAGAGGTTCCCAGTTTGTTTCAAGGTTTTGGCGAGCCTTTTGTGGTAGGATGGGCATTGACCTATCCTTTTCCTCGGCTTTCCATCCTCAGACTAATGGCCAGACCGAACGAACCAATCAGACCTTGGAAACATATCTGAGATGTTTTGTTTCTGCAGACCAGGATGATTGGGTGTCCTTTTTGCCGTTGGCTGAGTTCGCCCTTAATAATCGGGCCAGCTCGGCTACCTTGGTTTCTCCATTTTTTTGCAATTCTGGGTTCCATCCTCGTTTCTCTTCAGGACAGGTTGAGTCTTCGGACTGTCCTGGTGTGGATTCTGTGGTGGATAGGTTGCAGCAGATCTGGACTCAGGTAGTGGACAATTTGATCTTGTCCCAGGAGAAAGCTCAACTTTTCGCTAATCGCAGACGCCGTGTGGGTCCCTGACTTCGTGTTGGGGATCTGGTTTGGTTATCTTCTCGTCATATTCCTATGAAGGTTTCCTCTCCTAAATTTAAACCTCGTTTTATTGGTCCGTATAGGATTTCTGAGGTTCTCAATCCTGTGTCTTTTCGTTTGACCCTCCCAGACTCCTTTTCCATACATAATGTATTCCATAGGTCGTTGTTGCGGAGATACGTGGCACCTATGGTTCCATCTGTTGAGCCTCCTGCCCCGGTTTTGGTGGAGGGGGAATTGGAGTATAATGTGGAGAAGATTTTGGATTCTCGTGTTTCTAGACGGAAACTCCAGTATCTGGTTAAATGGAAGGGTTATCCTCAGGAAGATAATTCCTGGGTTTTTGCCTCTGATGTTCATGCTTCCGATCTTGTTCGTGCCTTTCATGCGGCTCATCCTGGTCGGCCTGGGGGCTCTGGTGAGGGTTCGGTGACCCCTCCTCAAGGGGGGGGTACTGTTGTGAATTCTGTGGCTGAATTCACTCCTGTGGTTACAAGTGGTACTGCAGCTTCTGAGCTTCCTCCCTCAGGTGTTCTGGTGAGCTCGTTAACTGCTTCATTACTTAACTCCGCCTGATGCTGCTATCCTTGCTCCTTGTCAATGTTTCAGTGTTGGATCTGAGCTTCTCCTGATTGTTCCTGTGACCTGCTGCTCTGTATAGCTAAGTGCTTTTTGCTTTTTTGTTGCTTTTTTTTTTCTGTCCAGCTTGTCTTTTGTTTTGCTGGAAGCTCTGAGACGCAAAGGGTGTACCGCCGTGCCGTTAGTTCGGCACAGTGGGTTTTTTTTGCCCCCTTTGCGTGGTTTTGCTTTAGGGTTTTTTGTAGACTGCAAAGTTCGCTTTACTGTCCTCGCTCTGTCCTAGAATATCGGGCCCCACTTTGCTGAATCTATTTCATCCCTACGTTTTGTCTTTTCATCTTACTCACAGTCATTATATGTGGGGGGCTGCCTTTTCCTTTGGGGAATTTCTCTGGGGGCAAGTCAGGCCTATTTTTCTATCTTCAGGCTAGCTAGTTTCTTAGGCTGTGCCGAGTTGCCTAGGTAGTTGTTAGGCACAATCCACAGCCGCTTTTAGTTGTGTTTAGGATAGGATCAGGTGTGCAGTCTACAGAGGTTCCACGTCTCAGAGCTCATTCTTGTATTTTTGGGTATTTGTCAGATCACTGTGTGCGCTCTGATCGCTAAGCACACTGTGTTTCTGGATTGCCTTCATAACACCTGTCATTAGCAAACATAACAGTACAAGGAGCCCAAACTAATGATTCTCAATAGAGGGAAAGAAAAAGTTCTGACATCATTTTTTTTTTTTTTTTTTTTTTCTGCTCTGTGTTCACTTTTTTTTTTTTTTTTCCCCTAGACATTTGGGTGATTCTGGACACAGGTGTGGACATGGATATTCAGGGTCTGTGCTCTTCAATGGATAATCTCGTTATAAATGTACAAAAAATTCAAGATATTATTGATCAGAAATCTATGTTAGAACCAAGAATTCCTATTCCTGATTTGTTTTTTGGAGATAGAACTAAGTTTCTAAGTTTCAAAAATAATTGTAAGCTATTTCTGGCCTTGAAACCTCATTCTTCTGGTAATCCTATTCAACAGGTTTTGATTATTATTTCTTTTTTGCGCGGCGACCCTCAAGACTGGGCATTTTCTCTTGCGCCAGGAGACCCTGCATTGAGTAGTGTCGATGCGTTTTTCCTGGCGCTCGGATTGCTGTACGATGAGCCTAATTCAGTGGATCAGGCTGAGAAAAATTTGCTGGCTTTGTGCCAGGGTCAGGATGATATAGAAGTATATTGTCAGAAATTTAGGAAATGGTCAGTACTCACTCAGTGGAATGAATCTGCGCTGGCAGCTTTGTTCAGAAAGGGTCTCTCTGAGGCTCTTAAGGATGTCATGGTGGGATTTCCTATGCCTGCTGGTTTGAATGAGTCTTTGTCTTTGGCCATTCAGATCGGTCGACGCTTGCGCGAGCGTAAATCTGTGCACCATTTGGCGGTATTGTCTGAGATTAAACCTGAGCCTATGCAGTGCGATAGGACTATGACTAGAGTTGAACGGCAGGAATACAGACGTCTGAATGGTCTGTGTTTCTACTGTGGTGATTCCACTCATGCTATTTCTGATTGTCCTAAGCGCACTAAGCGGTCCGCTAGGTCTGCCGTCATTGGTACTGTACAGTCCAAATTCCTTCTGTCCATTACCTTGATATGCTCTTTGTCGTCGTTTTCTGTCATGGCGTTTGTGGATTCAGGCGCTGCCCTGAATCTGATGGATTTGGATTATGCTAAACGTTGTGGGTTTTTCTTGGAGCCTTTGCGGTGTCCTATTCCATTGAGAGGAATTGATGCTACACCTTTGGCCAAGAATAAACCTCAATACTGGGCCCAGCTGACCATGTGCATGGCTCCTGCACATCAGGAAGTTATTCGCTTTCTGGTGTTGCATAATCTGCATGATGTGGTCGTGTTGGGGTTGCCATGGCTACAAACCCATAATCCAGTATTGGATTGGAATTCCATGTCGGTATCCAGCTGGGGTTGTCAGGGGGTACATGGTGATGTTCCATTTTTGTCGATTTCGTCATCCACCCCTTCTGAGGTCCCAGAGTTCTTGTCTGATTATCAGGATGTATTTGAAGAGCCCAAGTCCGATGCTCTACCTCCGCATAGGGATTGTGATTGTGCTATCAATTTGATTCCTGGTAGTAAATTCCCTAAAGGTCGATTATTTAATTTATCCGTGCCCGAACACGCCGCTATGCGCAGTTATGTGAAGGAATCCCTGGAGAAGGGACATATTCGCCCATCGTCATCACCACTGGGAGCAGGGTTCTTCTTTGTAGCCAAGAAGGATGGTTCGCTGAGACCGTGTATTGATTACCGCCTTCTTAATAAGATCACTGTTAAATTTCAGTATCCCTTGCCATTGTTATCTGACTTGTTTGCTCGGATTAAGGGGGCTAGTTGGTTCACTAAGATAGATCTTCGTGGTGCATATAATCTGGTGAGAATCAGGCAAGGAGATGAATGGAAAACTGCATTCAATACGCCCGAGGGTCATTTTGAGTATCTAGTGATGCCGTTCGGACTTGCCAATGCTCCATCTGTGTTTCAGTCTTTTATGCATGACATCTTCCGTGAGTATCTGGATAAATTCCTGATTGTTTACTTGGATGACATTTTGATCTTCTCAGATGATTGGGAGTCTCATGTGAAGCAGGTCAGAATGGTTTTTCAGGTCCTGCGTGCTAACTCTTTGTTTGTGAAGGGATCAAAGTGTCTCTTCGGTGTGCAGAAAGTTTCATTTTTGGGGTTCATCTTTACCCCTTCTACTATCGAGATGGATCCAGTTAAGGTCCAAGCCATCCAGGATTGGATTCAGCCGACATCTCTGAAAAGTCTGCAAAAGTTCCTGGGCTTTGCTAATTTTTATCGTCGCTTCATCTGTAATTTTTCTAGCATTGCCAAACCATTGACCGATTTGACCAAGAAGGGTGCTGATTTGGTTAATTGGTCTTCTGCTGCTGTGGAAGCTTTTCAGGAGTTGAAGCGTCGTTTTTGTTCTGCCCCTGTGTTGTGTCAGCCAGATGTTTCTCTTCCGTTCCAGGTCGAGGTTGATGCTTCTGAGATTGGAGCAGGGGCGGTTTTGTCACAGAGAGGTTCTGATTGCTCAGTGATGAAACCATGTGCTTTCTTTTCCAGGAAGTTTTCGCCCGCTGAGCGTAATTATGATGTGGGCAATCGAGAGTTGCTGGCCATGAAGTGGGCATTCGAGGAGTGGCGTCATTGGCTTGAAGGAGCTAAGCATCGCGTGATGGTATTGACTGATCATAAGAACTTGACTTATCTCGAGTCTGCCAAGCGCTTGAATCCTAGACAGGCCCGTTGGTCGTTATTTTTTGCCCGCTTCGACTTTGTGATTTCGTACCTTCCGGGCTCTAAAAATGTGAAGGCGGATGCTCTGTCTAGGAGTTTTGTGCCCGACTCTCCGGGTTTATCTGAGCCAGCGGGTATCCTCAAGGAAGGAGTCATTGTGTCTGCCATCTCCCCTGATTTGCGGCGGGTGCTGCAAAAATTTCAGGCGAATAAACCTGATCGTTGTCCAGCAGAGAAACTGTTCGTCCCTGATAGGTGGACTAATAAACTTATCTCTGAACTTCATTGTTCGGTGTTGGCTGGTCATCCTGGAATCTTTGGTACCAGAGAGTTAGTGGCTAGATCCTTCTGGTGGCCATCTCTGTCACGGGATGTACGTACTTTTGTGCAGTCCTGCGGGATTTGTGCTAGGGCTAAGCCCTGCTGTTCTCGTGCCAGTGGGTTGCTTTTGCCCTTGCCGGTCCCAAAGAGGCCTTGGACACATATTTCGATGGATTTCATTTCTGACCTTCCCGTTTCTCCAAAGATGTCAGTCATTTGGGTGGTCTGTGATCGCTTTTCTAAAATGGTCCATCTGGTGCCCTTGGCTAAATTGCCTTCCTCCTCTGATTTGGTACCTTTGTTCTTTCAGCATGTGGTTCGGTTGCATGGCATTCCTGAGAATATTGTTTCTGACAGAGGTTCCCAGTTTGTTTCAAGGTTTTGGCGAGCCTTTTGTGGTAGGATGGGCATTGACCTATCCTTTTCCTCGGCTTTCCATCCTCAGACTAATGGCCAGACCGAACGAACCAATCAGACCTTGGAAACATATCTGAGATGTTTTGTTTCTGCAGACCAGGATGATTGGGTGTCCTTTTTGCCGTTGGCTGAGTTCGCCCTTAATAATCGGGCCAGCTCGGCTACCTTGGTTTCTCCATTTTTTTGCAATTCTGGGTTCCATCCTCGTTTCTCTTCAGGACAGGTTGAGTCTTCGGACTGTCCTGGTGTGGATTCTGTGGTGGATAGGTTGCAGCAGATCTGGACTCAGGTAGTGGACAATTTGATCTTGTCCCAGGAGAAAGCTCAACTTTTCGCTAATCGCAGACGCCGTGTGGGTCCCCGACTTCGTGTTGGGGATCTGGTTTGGTTATCTTCTCGTCATATTCCTATGAAGGTTTCCTCTCCTAAATTTAAACCTCGTTTTATTGGTCCGTATAGGATTTCTGAGGTTCTCAATCCTGTGTCTTTTCGTTTGACCCTCCCAGACTCCTTTTCCATACATAATGTATTCCATAGGTCGTTGTTGCGGAGATACGTGGCACCTATGGTTCCATCTGTTGAGCCTCCTGCCCCGGTTTTGGTGGAGGGGGAATTGGAGTATATTGTGGAGAAGATTTTGGATTCTCGTGTTTCTAGACGGAAACTCCAGTATCTGGTTAAATGGAAGGGTTATGCTCAGGAAGATAATTCCTGGGTTTTTGCCTCTGATGTTCATGCTTCCGATCTTGTTCGTGCCTTTCATGCGGCTCATCCTGGTCGGCCTGGGGGCTCTGGTGAGGGTTCGGTGACCCCTCCTCAAGGGGGGGGTACTGTTGTGAATTCTGTGGCTGAATTCACTCCTGTGGTTACAAGTGGTACTGCAGCTTCTGAGCTTCCTCCCTCAGGTGTTCTGGTGAGCTCGTTAACTGCTTCATTACTTAACTCCGCCTGATGCTGCTATCCTTGCTCCTTGTCAATGTTTCAGTGTTGGATCTGAGCTTCTCCTGATTGTTCCTGTGACCTGCTGCTCTGTATAGCTAAGTGCTTTTTGCTTTTTTGTTGCTTTTTTTTTTCTGTCCAGCTTGTCTTTTGTTTTGCTGGAAGCTCTGAGACGCAAAGAGTGTACCGCCGTGCCGTTAGTTCGGCACGGTGGGTTTTTTTTGCCCCCTTTGCGTGGTTTTGCTTTAGGGTTTTTTGTAGACTGCAAAGTTCGCTTTACTGTCCTCGCTCTGTCCTAGAATATCGGGCCCCACTTTGCTGAATCTATTTCATCCCTACGTTTTGTCTTTTCATCTTACTCACAGTCATTATATGTGGGGGGCTGCCTTTTCCTTTGGGGAATTTCTCTGGGGGCAAGTCAGGCCTTTTTTTCTATCTTCAGGCTAGCTAGTTTCTTAGGCTGTGCCGAGTTGCCTAGGTAGTTGTTAGGCGCAATCCACAGCCGCTTTTAGTTGTGTTTAGGATAGGATCAGGTGTGCAGTCTACAGAGGTTCCACGTCTCAGAGCTCGTTCTTGTATTTTTGGGTATTTGTCAGATCACTGTGTGCGCTCTGATCGCTAAGCACACTGTGTTTCTGGATTGCCTTCATAACACCTGTCATTAGCAAACATAACAGTACAAGGAGCCCAAACTAATGATTCTCAATAGAGGGAAAGAAAAAGTTCTGACATCATTTTTTTTTTTTTCTGCTCTGTGTTCACTTTTTTTTTTTTTTTTTCCCCTAGACATTTGGGTGATTCTGGACACAGGTGTGGACATGGATATTCAGGGTCTGTGCTCTTCAATGGATAATCTCGTTATAAATGTACAAAAAATTCAAGATATTATTGATCAGAAATCTATGTTAGAACCAAGAATTCCTATTCCTGATTTGTTTTTTGGAGATAGAACTAAGTTTCTAAGTTTCAAAAATAATTGTAAGCTATTTCTGGCCTTGAAACCTCATTCTTCTGGTAATCCTATTCAACAGGTTTTGATTATTATTTCTTTTTTGCGCGGCGACCCTCAAGACTGGGCATTTTCTCTTGCGCCAGGAGACCCTGCATTGAGTAGTGTCGATGCGTTTTTCCTGGCGCTCGGATTGCTGTACGATGAGCCTAATTCAGTGGATCAGGCTGAGAAAAATTTGCTGGCTTTGTGCCAGGGTCAGGATGATATAGAAGTATATTGTCAGAAATTTAGGAAATGGTCAGTGCTCACTCAGTGGAATGAATCTGCGCTGGCAGCTTTGTTCAGAAAGGGTCTCTCTGAGGCTCTTAAGGATGTCATGGTGGGATTTCCTATGCCTGCTGGTTTGAATGAGTCTTTGTCTTTGGCCATTCAGATCGGTCGACGCTTGCGCGAGCGTAAATCTGTGCACCATTTGGCGGTATTGTCTGAGATTAAACCTGAGCCTATGCAGTGCGATAGGACTATGACTAGAGTTGAACGGCAGGAATACAGACGTCTGAATGGTCTGTGTTTCTACTGTGGTGATTCCACTCATGCTATTTCTGATTGTCCTAAGCGCACTAAGCGGTCCGCTAGGTCTGCCGTCATTGGTACTGTACAGTCCAAATTCCTTCTGTCCATTACCTTGATATGCTCTTTGTCGTCGTTTTCTGTCATGGCGTTTGTGGATTCAGGCGCTGCCCTGAATCTGATGGATTTGGATTATGCTAAACGTTGTGGGTTTTTCTTGGAGCCTTTGCGGTGTCCTATTCCATTGAGAGGAATTGATGCTACACCTTTGGCCAAGAATAAACCTCAATACTGGGCCCAGCTGACCATGTGCATGGCTCCTGCACATCAGGAAGTTATTCGCTTTCTGGTGTTGCATAATCTGCATGATGTGGTCGTGTTGGGGTTGCCATGGCTACAAACCCATAATCCAGTATTGGATTGGAATTCCATGCCGGTATCCAGCTGGGGTTGTCAGGGGGTACATGGTGATGTTCCATTTTTGTCGATTTCGTCATCCACCCCTTCTGAGGTCCCAGAGTTCTTGTCTGATTATCAGGATGTATTTGAAGAGCCCAAGTCCGATGCTCTACCTCCGCATAGGGATTGTGATTGTGCTATCAATTTGATTCCTGGTAGTAAATTCCCTAAAGGTCGATTATTTAATTTATCCGTGCCCGAACACGCCGCTATGCGCAGTTATGTGAAGGAATCCCTGGAGAAGGGACATATTCGCCCATCGTCATCACCACTGGGAGCAGGGTTCTTCTTTGTAGCCAAGAAGGATGGTTCGCTGAGACCGTGTATTGATTACCGCCTTCTTAATAAGATCACTGTTAAATTTCAGTATCCCTTGCCATTGTTATCTGACTTGTTTGCTCGGATTAAGGGGGCTAGTTGGTTCACTAAGATAGATCTTCGTGGTGCGTATAATCTGGTGAGAATCAGGCAAGGAGATGAATGGAAAACTGCATTCAATACGCCCGAGGGTCATTTTGAGTATCTAGTGATGCCGTTCGGACTTGCCAATGCTCCATCTGTGTTTCAGTCTTTTATGCATGACATCTTCCGTGAGTATCTGGATAAATTCCTGATTGTTTACTTGGATGACATTTTGATCTTCTCAGATGATTGGGAGTCTCATGTGAAGCAGGTCAGAATGGTTTTTCAGGTCCTGCGTGCTAACTCTTTGTTTGTGAAGGGATCAAAGTGTCTCTTCGGTGTGCAGAAAGTTTCATTTTTGGGGTTCATCTTTACCCCTTCTACTATCGAGATGGATCCAGTTAAGGTCCAAGCCATCCAGGATTGGATTCAGCCGACATCTCTGAAAAGTCTGCAAAAGTTCCTGGGCTTTGCTAATTTTTATCGTCGCTTCATCTGTAATTTTTCTAGCATTGCCAAACCATTGACCGATTTGACCAAGAAGGGTGCTGATTTGGTTAATTGGTCTTCTGCTGCTGTGGAAGCTTTTCAGGAGTTGAAGCGTCGTTTTTGTTCTGCCCCTGTGTTGTGTCAGCCAGATGTTTCTCTTCCGTTCCAGGTCGAGGTTGATGCTTCTGAGATTGGAGCAGAGGCGGTTTTGTCACAGAGAGGTTCTGATTGCTCAGTGATGAAACCATGTGCTTTCTTTTCCAGGAAGTTTTCGCCCGCTGAGCGTAATTATGATGTGGGCAATCGAGAGTTGCTGGCCATGAAGTGGGCATTCGAGGAGTGGCGTCATTGGCTTGAAGGAGCTAAGCATCGCGTGATGGTATTGACTGATCATAAGAACTTGACTTATCTCGAGTCTGCCAAGCGCTTGAATCCTAGACAGGCCCGTTGGTCGTTATTTTTTGCCCGCTTCGACTTTGTGATTTCGTACCTTCTGGGCTCTAAAAATGTGAAGGCGGATGCTCTGTCTAGGAGTTTTGTGCCCGACTCTCCGGGTTTATCTGAGCCAGCGGGTATCCTCAAGGAAAGAGTCATTGTGTCTGCCATCTCCCCTGATTTGCGGCGGGTGCTGCAAAAATTTCAGGCGAATAAACCTGATCGTTGTCCAGCAGAGAAACTGTTCGTCCCTGATAGGTGGACTAATAAACTTATCTCTGAACTTCATTGTTCGGTGTTGGCTGGTCATCCTGGAATCTTTGGTACCAGAGAGTTAGTGGCTAGATCCTTCTGGTGGCCATCTCTGTCACGGGATGTACGTACTTTTGTGCAGTCCTGCGGGATTTGTGCTAGGGCTAAGCCCTGCTGTTCTCGTGCCAGTGGGTTGCTTTTGCCCTTGCCGGTCCCAAAGAGGCCTTGGACACATATTTCGATGGATTTCATTTCTGACCTTCCCGTTTCTCAAAAGATGTCAGTCATTTGGGTGGTCTGTGATCGCTTTTCTAAAATGGTCCATCTGGTGCCCTTGGCTAAATTGCCTTCCTCCTCTGATTTGGTACCTTTGTTCTTTCAGCATGTGGTTCGGTTGCATGGCATTCCTGAGAATATTGTTTCTGACAGAGGTTCCCAGTTTGTTTCAAGGTTTTGGCGTGCCTTTTGTGGTAGGATGGGCATTGACCTATCCTTTTCCTCGGCTTTCCATCCTCAGACTAATGGCCAGACCGAACGAACCAATCAGACCTTGGAAACATATCTGAGATGTTTTGTTTCTGCAGACCAGGATGATTGGGTGTCCTTTTTGCCGTTGGCTGAGTTCGCCCTTAATAATCGGGCCAGCTCGGCTACCTTGGTTTCTCCATTTTTTTGCAATTCTGGGTTCCATCCTCGTTTCTCTTCAGGACAGGTTGAGTCTTCGGACTGTCCTGGTGTGGATTCTGTGGTGGATAGGTTGCAGCAGATCTGGACTCAGGTAGTGGACAATTTGATCTTGTCCCAGGAGAAAGCTCAACTTTTCGCTAATCGCAGACGCCGTGTGGGTCCCCGACTTCGTGTTGGGGATCTGGTTTGGTTATCTTCTCGTCATATTCCTATGAAGGTTTCCTCTCCTAAATTTAAACCTCGTTTTATTGGTCCGTATAGGATTTCTGAGGTTCTCAATCCTGTGTCTTTTCGTTTGACCCTCCCAGACTCCTTTTCCATACATAATGTATTCCATAGGTCGTTGTTGCGGAGATACGTGGCACCTATGGTTCCATCTGTTGAGCCTCCTGCCCCGGTTTTGGTGGAGGGGGAATTGGAGTATATTGTGGAGAAGATTTTGGATTCTCGTGTTTCTAGACGGAAACTCCAGTATCTGGTTAAATGGAAGGGTTATGCTCAGGAAGATAATTCCTGGGTTTTTGCCTCTGATGTTCATGCTTCCGATCTTGTTCGTGCCTTTCATGCGGCTCATCCTGGTCGGCCTGGGGGCTCTGGTGAGGGTTCGGTGACCCCTCCTCAAGGGGGGGGTACTGTTGTGAATTCTGTGGCTGAATTCACTCCTGTGGTTACAAGTGGTACTGCAGCTTCTGAGCTTCCTCCCTCAGGTGTTCTGGTGAGCTCGTTAACTGCTTCATTACTTAACTCCGCCTGATGCTGCTATCCTTGCTCCTTGTCAATGTTTCAGTGTTGGATCTGAGCTTCTCCTGATTGTTCCTGTGACCTGCTGCTCTGTATAGCTAAGTGCTTTTTGCTTTTTTGTTGCTTTTTTTTTTCTGTCCAGCTTGTCTTTTGTTTTGCTGGAAGCTCTGAGACGCAAAGGGTGTACCGCCGTGCCGTTAGTTCGGCACGGTGGGTTTTTTTTGCCCCCTTTGCGTGGTTTTGCTTTAGGGTTTTTTGTAGACTGCAAAGTTCGCTTTACTGTCCTCGCTCTGTCCTAGAATATCAGGCCCCACTTTGCTGAATCTATTTCATCCCTACGTTTTGTCTTTTCATCTTACTCACAGTCACATCTTACTCACAGGAGTTGGCGACCGAGCATCTACATGAAGGAGGTAAGGTTCCTCCTTTTATACGTCCTCGCTTTAGGAAGTTTCCCCCCATCAACATGTGCCAACATAGATCTGTTTGTCCGGGTGGTGACGGAGGAACTCAATAAAATCCCTGGGTTTATCCCTCATGATAATTTATCACGGGAGGAGAGAATTAGGCTTGGGGTTCTGCGGGAACCGCCAGACGTGGTGGTTAAGCCAGCAGACAAAGGTGGCAATGTCATTCAGTGGCCTACAGCTATGTACGAGAGGGAGGCCTTTCGGCAATTGAGTAATGCTACATGCTATAAGAAACTGACATATACAGTTAGGGCCAGAAATATTTGGACAGTGACACAAGTTTTGTTATTTTAGCTGTTTACAAAAACATGTTCAGAAATACAATTATATATATAACTAGCTGAAGAGCCCGGCGTTGCCTGGGCATAGTAAATATCTGTGGTTAGTTATAGCACCTCACTTCTCTTATTTTCCCATCACGCCTCTCATTTTCCCAATCACATCTTTCATTTTCCCAATCACATCTCTCATTTTCCCCCTCACTCCTCTCATTCCCCCCTAACACTTGTCATTTCGACCTCACATCTGTCATTTTCCGATCACTACACTATTTTCCCTCACTCCTCTCATTTTGCACTCACACCTTTTCATTTTCACCTCACACCTCTCATTTTCACCTCAGTAAATACATGTTTGTCATCTCCCTTATATATAGTATACACCTGTATGTCATCTCCTATATATAGTATATACCTGTATGTCATCTCCCCTGTATATAGTATATACCTGCTGTGTGTCATCTCCCCTGTATATAGTATATACCTGTATGTCATCTCCTCCTATATATAGTATATACCTGTATGTCATCTCCTCCTATATATAGTATATACCTGTATGTCATCTCCTCCTATATATAGTATATACCTGTATGTCATCTCCTTCTATATATAGTATATACCTGTATGTCATCTCCACCTGTATATAGTATATACCTGTGTGTCATCTCCCCTGTATATAGTATATATCTGTGTGTCATCTCCTCCTGTATATAGTATATACCTGTATGTCATCTTCTATATATAGCATATACCTGTATGTCATCTCCTCCTGTATATAGTATATACCTGTAGGTAATCTGCTCCTGTATATAGTATATACCTGTGTGTCATCTCCTCCTGTATATAGTATATACCTGTATGTCATCTCCTCCTGTATATAGTATGTACCTGTATGTCATCTCCTCCTCTATATAGTATATACCTGTGTGTCATCTCTCCTGTATATAGTATATATCTGTGTGTCATCTCCCCTGTACATAGTATATACCTGTGTGATCTCCTGTATTAGACCTCGTTCACACGTTATTTGCTCAGTATTTTTACCTCAGTATTTGTAAGATAAATTGGCAGCCTGATCCCCAGCCAACAGGAAGCCCTCCCCCCTGGCAGTATATATTAGCTCACACATACACATAATAGACAGGTCATGTGACCGACAGCTGCCGTATTTCCTATATGGTACATTTGTTGCTCTTGTAGTTTGTCTGCTTATTAATCAGATTTTTATTTTTGAAGGCTAATACCAGACTTGTGTGTGTTTTAGGGCGAGTTTCGTTTGTCAAGTTGTGTGTGTTGAGTTGTGTGTGGCGACATGCATGTAGCGACTTTTGTGAGATGAGTTTTGTGTGGCAACATGCGTGTAGCAACTTTTTGTGTGTCGAGTTGCATGTGACAGGTTAGTGTAGCAAGTTGTGTGCAGCAAGTTTTGCGCATGGCGAGTTTTGCGCGTTGTGAGTTTTATGTCTGCTGCCTTTTGAGTATGTGCAAGTTTTGTGTGAGGCAACTTTTGCATGTGTTGCAAATTTTGTGCATGTGGCAATTTTTCCGCGTGTGCAAGTTTTGCGTGTGGCGAGTTTTCCATGAGGTGAGTTTTGCACTTGTGGCGAGTTTTGCGTGAGCCTAGTTTTTGCATGTGGCGAGTTTTGCGCGTGGTGAGTTTTGAGCGGCGACTTTTGTGTTTCGACTTTTATGTGGCAAGGTTGGTGTATGTGTGGTGAAATGTGTGCTGAGGGTGGTATATGTGTTCAAGCACGTGGTAGTGTGTGACGCATTTTGTGTGTGTGTTCATATCCCCATGTTTGGTGAGTATCTCATGTCGGGGCCCCACCTTAGCAACTGTACGGTATATACTCTTTGGCGCCATCGCTCTCATTCTTTAAGTCCCCCTTGTTCACATCTGGCAGCTGTCAATTTGCCTCCAACACTTTTCCTTTCACTTTTCCCCATTATGTAGATAGGGGAAAAATAGTTTGGTGAATTGGAACGCGCGGGGTTAAAATTTCACCTCACAACGTAGCCTATGACGCTCTCAGGGTCCAGACGCGTGACTGTGCAAAATTTTGTTTCTGTAGCTGCGACGCCTCCAACACTTTTCCTTTCACTTTTTTCCCCATTATGTAGATAGGGGCAAAATTGTTTGGTGAATTGGAAAGCGCGGGGTTAAAATTTCACCTCACAACGTAGCCTATGACGCTCTCAGGGTCCAGACGTGTGACTGTGCAAAATTTTGTTGCTGTAGCTGCGACGCTTCCAACACTTTTCCTTTCACTTTTTTCCCCATTATGTAGATAGGGGCAAAATTGTTTGGTGAATTGGAATGCGCGGGGTTAAAATTTCGCCTCACAACATAGCCTATGACTCTCTCGGGGTCCAGACGTGTGACTGTGCAAAATTTTGTGGCTGTAGCTGCGACGGTGCAGATGCCAATCCCGGACATACACACACACACACACATACACACACACACACACACACACACACACACATACACACATTCAGCTTTATATAGTAGATATGGGCTGAAAGTGCACACTCCCAGCTGCAATATGATAGTTTCCACATCCAAATCGGAGAAAAGGTTTAGGAATCATAGCTCTGTAATGCATAGCATCCTCTTTTTCAAGGGACCAAAAGTAATTGGACAATGGACTCTAAGGGCTGCAATTAACTCTGAAGGCGTCTCCCTCGTTAACCTGTAATCAATGAAGTAGTTAAAAGGTCAGGGGTGGATTCCAGGTGTGTGGTTTTGCATTTGGAAGCTGTTGCTGTGAGCAGACAACATGCGGTCAAAGGAACTCTCAATTGAGGTGAAGCAGAACATCCTGAGGCTGAAAAAAAAGAAAAAATCCATCAGAGAGATAGCAGACATGCTTGGAGTAGCAAAATCAACAGTTGGGTACATTCTGAGAAAAAAGGAATTGACTGGTGAGCTTGGGAACTCAAAAAGGCCTGGGCGTCCACGGATGACAACAGTGGTGGATGATCGCCGCATACTTAATTTGGTGAAGAAGAACCCGTTCACAACATCAACTGAAGTCCAGAACACTCTCAGTGAAGTAGGTGTATCCGTCTCTAAGTCAAAAGTAAAGAGAAGACTCCATGACAGTAAATACAAAGGGTTCACATCTAGATGCAAACCATTCATCAATACCAAAAATAGACAGGCCAGAGTTAAATTTGCAGAAAAACACCTCAAGAAGCCAGCTCAGTTCTGGAAAAGTATTCTATGGACAGATGAGACAAAGATCAACCTGTACCAGAATGATGGGAAGAAAAAAGTTTGGAGAAGAAAGGGAACGGCACATGATCCAAGGCACACCACATCCTCTGTAAAACATGGTGGAGGCAACGTGATGGCATGGGCATGCATGGCTTTCAATGGCACTGGGTCACTTGTGTTTATTGATGACATAAGAGCAGACGAGAGTAGCCGGATGAATTCTGAAGTGTACCGGGATATACTTTCAGCCCAGATTCAGCCAAATGCTGCAAAGTTGATTGGACGGCGCTTCATAGTACAGATGGACAATGACCCCAAGCATACATCCAAAGCTACCCAGGAGTTCATGAGTGCCAAAAAGTGGAACATTCTGCAATGGCCAAGTCAATCTCCAGATCTAAACCCAATTGAGCATGCATTTCACTTGCTCAAATCCAGACTTAAGACGGAAAGACCCACAAACAAGCAAGACCTGAAGGCTGCGGCTGTAAAGGCCTGGCAAAGCATTAAGAAGGAGGAAACCCAGCGTTTGGTGATGTCCATGGGTTCCAGACTTAAGGCTGTGATTGCCTCCAAAGGATTTGCAACAAAATACTGAAAATAAAAATATTTTGTTTGGGTTATGTTTATTTGTCCAATTACTTTTGACCTCCTAAAATGTGGAGTGTTTGTAAAGAAATGTGTACAATTCCTACATTTTCTATCAGATATTTTTGTTCAACCCTTCAAATTAAACGTTACAATCTGCACTTGAATTCTGTTGTAGAGGTTTCATTTCAAATCCAATGTGGTGGCATGCAGAGCCCAACTCGCAAAAATTG
Source organism: Ranitomeya imitator (assembly GCF_032444005.1). Classification (NCBI taxonomy): domain Eukaryota; kingdom Metazoa; phylum Chordata; class Amphibia; order Anura; family Dendrobatidae; genus Ranitomeya; species Ranitomeya imitator. The sequence goes on from NC_091287.1 coordinate 286,664,852, forward strand.
TGTCACTGTCGAAGTATTTCTGGCCCTAACTGTAACCCCCTCTCTGCATACTGTGCCCAGCTGGATACTATCATTAAGCGGGCCCTATGGAACGACATTGTCACCAAGGAACTGACTTCCGCATTGGTGGTATCTGAACCCACTATTGCCACTCTGTATCTCCTCCCTAAGATACATAAAAGTTCCACGTCGCCGCCCGGTAGGCCGATTGTATCTGGCAGGGGAAACTTCCTTGAGAATATCAACAGATGGATCGATTTCCACCTCCAACCCCTGGTCTCTAACCTTCCCTCCTTTTTGAAAGATACTGGGGAGTTATTGCGCAGGGTCGATGGTTTGTGTTTTGGTAGTGATACTCTACTAGTTTCAGCAGATGTGGAGTCCCTCTACACGAACATTAGACATCGTGACGGCATTGCAGCCGTTAAATACTATCTTGAAACTTCTACACTCGTGGTTTGAGGGACACTCTGCTGGAATTACTGGAGTTCACTCTTACCCACAATTTTTTTGTATTTAAGGGGTCCTTCTACCTACAGCTCCAGGGGACAGCTATGGGGGCGTATTTTGCACCTTCATATGCTTGTCTTTTCCTGGGGCTGTGGGAGAGGGACCTCTTCCTGTCTGCCGAACAGGGGTTGGTGAATCGTGTCCTTCTTTGGACACGATACATCGACGATATCTTCTTCGTCTGGCAGGGCACATTGCGCAATTTATTTCTACACTTAACAGCAATGACCGTAACATCCACCTGACATTTGTATGGAGTACGGATAGAATAGATTTTCTGGATGTCACCATCTCCAGAGACACCGCAGATATGGCTCAGACAGACATCTTTAGGAAGACTACTGCCACCAATACGCTTCTCCATGCTTCTTCGGGGCACCCATCCCATATGATCAGGTCTGTCCCTACTGGACAGTTCCTGAGATTACGCCGTATCTGCTCTACTGAGGTAGATTTTGAGAAAAGAGCCTCAGACTTAAGGGAACGTTTTTTGGCATGGGGGTATAGTGGTAGAACAATCAAAAAAGCTTACCATAGGGCTAAACACACCTCTCGCCATCAATTGCAGTATGGGATTAGATCAGATACTGGACGTCAGTGTGATCAAGTGAGGTTTATTACCACTTTTAACTCACAGTCCAGTAGGGTGAGGTCTGCGCTTGAAAAAGCGTGGCCCATCCTTAAAGTTGACCCCATAATCAGCAGGTTTCTCCCTGACAAACCGTCGATTACTTTTCGCCACTCGAAAAATCTCAGAGACCATCTGACACAGAGCCATTATGTGTGACCACATCCATCCACGTTTTTGGATGGTTGCCCTATTGGGGGTGGTTGTGTCCCCTGCAGCAGATGCATTGCCTGCACTAATATCGATCGATGTGCTACCTTCACGGACTCCAGCGGCAAGAGAACTATCAACATCAGACAGCGTATTACTTGCACTACAAGATATGTAGTATACTATGCTTCCTGCCCATGTGTCATGGTCTGCTGAGTTTCTGGGATTAGGTGGTTTTAGGGTTAACTGGGATGGCCTCACTCTGGGATTTTGGGAGGCTTTTTATAGCCTCATTGTGGAGCCATCCTCTGTCGCTTATACTCTGACTCTTGGCCGAGTGTGTGTGACCCTGTTGTGCCTGTATTTTGTGCCTGTGCTTTGTGCCTGTGCTAATTTATGCTTGTCTGGTTCTGATCTGGTTCTGTCCCCGTTTAGAGTTCTGTCTGTCCCTTTTGTACTGCGCTGCTATCTCTGTGTATGACTACTTGCTTACGTTCTGACTATTCTCTGCTCGTCCCTTCTGTACCGCGCCGCCCTCTCCGTGTCTGACCCCCGTTTGTACGACTTGAGTTTTCTTTTCCTCTATTTCAGGGTGCCTGTAGAATCCTGCATTTATCTTCAGTAGCAGGACGCTAAGCCCCGCCCCTTGTGGTCACATGATCGTAGGTCCTTCTGTTTCCTTCTACCTTTAGCTCTCTGCACAGGTCCTATCTGCCTGAGCCCTCCCTGTGCCATCTGACCCTGGAATCTTCCACAGTGTGGGTGGGTCACCCTGCTCAGCCGTGGCAGCACGCCGGCGCTGACAGGGTTCTGATATTATAAGCGACCCTACTTTTTTAGGTTGGGGAAAGCTGTGTTTTTTTTTGTTTTTGTTTTTTTCTGTGCATATGAGCAGTATGGATCCCATGCAAGTTTTGGCTGATCAGGTCAAGAACCTGACTCAAATGTTCCAGACACTCAGTGTGGAACAGTGTGCGATGGCTCATACCCAGTAACAGTTGGTGGGTACTGTGCAGGGAGTTGTCGCTGCAGGGACTCCTAGTTCTGGGGGTAGAGATGTGTCATTAGCGTCCCCTGAATCTCCAGTCAAATTGCCAGATCCTTTCTCAGGGGATAAAAGGGAGTTCAGATCCTTCAAAGAAGGATGCAAGCTTTTTTTTTCTCTAAGGCCCCGCTCATCCGGGGACGAGTTCCAGAGGGTGGGGGTCGTCATTTCCCTACTTCGGGGTGCTGCACAAGCATGGGCCTTTTCTTTATCGCTTTCTGCCCCGGAGAGAATGACTGTTAATGGCTTTTTTGAAGCCCTGGGTCGCATATATGATGAACCTGACAGGGTTCGTATGGCTGAAGATATGGTGATGAATGTGCGCCAGGGTAAACGCTCGGCTGAGTGGTTCTGTGCAGAGTTCCGACGCTGGGCAGCGGAGATCTCGTGGGATGATGCTGCCCTTCGGGGCCTATTCCGCAGAGGACTGTCTGAACGCCTCCAAGATGCACTGGCCCTTCATTCTCCACCTGACACTTTGGAGGATGCCATTACGCAAGCAGTGCGTATGGACCGCAGGCTTCGGGCTAGGGGCATCATGCAGTCCGAGACATCTATATTCTCTGGCAGCAACGAGACTGGTATCGCATCTGCTACTCCTGATCCTATGGAAGTTGGAGTCGCCTCTATCAGAGAAAAAGAGAGAGAACTTCGCCGGAAGAAACAGCTCTGTTTTTACTGTGGGGAGTCCGGTCACTGGAAAAAAGAGTGTCCTTTGTGTCCGTCGTCCTCCAAGGCGACGGGAAACGACTAGGTCTGGGTAGTGGTCGAGGAGGCTGCTCAGACCTTAAGGTACTTCCTTCCTCATGTGCTAAGGTTTTTCTAAAGGTTGAACTGTTGGTAGACAATTATCGTTTTTTCTCTACAGCACTGGTGGACAGTGGTTCATCTCTCAACCTGATCTCCTCAGATATCATTTCCCAACACCAGATAGGGACAGTCAGGCTTCATACCCCACTCAAAGTCGTGGCCATCGACTCGTCTCCTCTCACCCAAACTGGGATTCTTTCTGTTTCTGAGAAATTTGTGCTGAAAATTGGTTCTTCCCACATGGAAGAAATTGAATGTTTTGTTATGGACAAATTGCCAGCAGGGCTGGTTTTGGGCATGCCGTGGCTTCAACGCCACAATCCAATTATTGATTGGGAATTGGGGGAGATTGTCAAGTGGGGGTCCAAATGTGTCGACTGTTACCATAAATCTGTTTTTTGTGTGAAAATTGCAAAACCTGTCTCTATGTCTTCTGTTAGTCTGGAGGGTATTCCGGAGTACCTAAAAGACTTTGAGGATGTTTTTTCAGAAAGTGAGGCCGAGGCGTTACCCCCTCATAGGCCATTTGACTGTGCCATCGATCTTATTCCAGGAGCCAAATTGCCCAAAGCTCGTTTGTTTAATTTGTCTGGTCCGGAGCGCCTGGCTATGAAACAATATATTGCTGAGAGCCTCCGTAAGGGGCACATAAGACCTTCAGTTTCCCCAGTGGCAGCTGGGTTTTTCTTTGTTAAGAAAAAAGATGGCGGCCTACGTCCCTGCCTCGACTTTCCAGAGTTAAATAAAATCACGGTCAGGAACACATATCCCCTGCCTTTGATTCCCGATCTCTGTAATCAGCTCTCTGGATCCAGATGGTTCTCTAAATTGGATCTCAGAGGGGCATATAATTTGATAAGGATACGGGAAGGGGATGAGTGGAAAACTGCTTTTCTTACTTCTGAGGGTTTATTTGAGAACTTGGTAATGCCGTTTGGTCTCACCAATGCACCAGCGGTTTTCCAAAATTTTATTAATGTCGTGTTCTTGGACCTCATTGGCCGCTTTGTAGTTGTATATCTGGATGATATTCTGATTTATTCTACCGATAAACAGTCACATTTGCTACATGTTAAAACTGTACTGCAGAGGCTCCGAGAAAATCAATTGTTTGTCAAGCTTGAAAAATGTTCATTTTTTGTTCAAGAGTTGTCATTTTTAGGTCTTATAATCTCACCTCAGGGGTTTCGCATGGATCCCAAGAAGGTGCAAGCTATTGTGGAGTGGGTCCAGCCTCGGGACCTTAAGGGACTCCAGCGCTTCTTGGGATTTGCGAATTATTATCGCAAATTTATTAAAGGGTTCTCACAGATAACAAAGCCTCTCACTGATCTCACTTGTAAATGGGCAGATTTCAGGAATTGGTCCCCGTTAGCTAAACAGTCATTTCTAAAGCTAAAAAACTGTTTCACATCCGCTCCTATCTTGGTTCAACCCGACCCTTCTATGCCCTTTGTGGTTGAGGTTGATGCTTCAGAGGTGGGGGTGGGGGCAGTGTTATCACAAGGACCGACTTCCCTAACTAATCTCAGGCCTTGTGCCTATTTTTCAAAGAAATTTTCTCCCGCTGAAAAAAATTATGACGTAGGCAATAGGGAGCTCTTGGCTATTAAATTGGCGTTCGAAGAATGGAGGCATGTTTTGGAGGGGGCGGCACACCCTATTACAGTTATCACAGACCATAAAAATTTAGAATATATCAAATCTGCTAAGAGACTGACTCCCAGGCAAGCTCGCTGGTCACTTTTTTTTTCCAGATTTCAGTTTTCCATTACTTTTCGTCCAGGGTCAAAAAATGTGAAGGCTGATGCTTTGTCACGTAGTTTTGAACCATTGTCCGTCCCCGATCCGCCGTCTCCCATTCTTCAACCCAGTATTGTGGTTGCTGAAGTATCATCGGAATTACAACGGGAGATTGTGGGGGCTCAATCTTCAGCGCCAATGTCCAAACCTGAAGGCAAATTATTTGTTCCGCAAAATTTGCGTACCAAACTCCTGTGGGAGTTCCATGATTCGAAGTTGAGTGCTCATCCAGGTATAGCGGCCACACGAGAAGCAGTGGCAAGAGTTTTTTGGTGGCCTTTAATGGCTTCGGATGTTAAGAAACATGTCACTGCATGTGGAATTTGTGCCCGTTCTAAGAGCTCTCATTGCCGGCCGGGGAATTGGTGCCTTTACCAATTCCGGGAAGACCATGGACTCATTTGTCCATGGACTTCATTACCAATCTTCCATTGTCCCGTGGAAATACTGTTATTTGGGTAATTGTGGACAGATTTTCTAAATTAGCACATTTTGTACCCATGGCAAGTTTACCTTCAGCAGAGACTCTCTCTAGACTGTTTCTTTCCCATGTGGTACGCTTGCATGGGGTGCCTATGAATATTGTGTCAGATAGAGGGACTCAATTTGTGTCTAAGTTTTGGCGGGCATTTTGCAAAAAATTGGGGATATCTTTGTCATTTTCTTCAGCGTATCATCCAGAAAGTAATGGACAAACTGAACGCACCAACCAGTCGCTTAAACAAATTCTGCGGTGCTTGACTTCTTCCCTGCAAAGCGACTGGTCTGATGCCTTACCGTTAGCAGAGTTCGCCTTCAACAACCGAGTAAACCAGTCTACCGGTAGGTCACCATTTTTTGTTAATTATGGGATAAACCCTCATTTTGGCGAATTCTCTCGTATGGATTCTGGTTGCCCAGGGGCAGAGGACGGGATCAATCATCTCAGGGATCTTTGGTCAAAGGTTCGACTAAATATTTCTAGGGCTCAGCAAAACTACAAACGTTTTGCAGATAAAAAAGGGACTCTGCTCAGATGTTGCGATGTGGAGATAAAGTTTGGCTTTCCACACGGAACATAAGCCTTCGAGTGCCCTCCGTCAAACTTGGACCTAAATTTATTGGCCCCTATGAAGTCATGGAGGTGGTGAATCCGGTAGCCTATCGCCTTCGTCTGCCTCCCTCTTTAAAACTCCATAATGTGTTTCATAGGTCCTTACTTAAACCGTTGGGGTCAGTGAGGGAGGATTCAGATGCTTGTCCTTCTCCAGTCTTGGTTGATGGGCATATGGAGTTTGAAGTGAAACATATTGTGGACTCCAGGCGGGTTCGGGGGTCTTTGCAATATTTAGTGCATTGGAGGGGGTACGGACCGGAGGATCGGTCTTGGGTACCAGCCAGATTGGTACACGCTGACCGCCTGGTCCGTGCATTCCATGCCCGACACCCTGAGAGACCTAGGGGTCCAGAGGCCCCCCGTTAAAAGGGGGGTACTGTCATGGTCTGCTGAGTTTCTGGGATTAGGTGGTTTTAGGGTTAACTGGGATGGCCTCACTCTGGGATTTTGGGAGGCTTTTTATAGCCTCATTGTGGAGCCATCCTCTGTCGCTTATACTCTGACTCTTGGCCGAGTGTGTGTGACCCTGTTGTGCCTGTATTTTGTGCCTGTGCTTTGTGCCTGTGCTAATTTATGCTTGTCTGGTTCTGATCTGGTTCTGTCCCCGTTTAGAGTTCTGTCTGTCCCTTTTGTACTGCGCTGCTATCTCTGTGTATGACTACTTGCTTACGTTCTGACTATTCTCTGCTCGTCCCTTCTGTACCGCGCCGCCCTCTCCGTGTCTGACCCCCGTTTGTACGACTTGAGTTTTCTTTTCCTCTATTTCAGGGTGCCTGTAGAATCCTGCATTTATCTTCAGTAGCAGGACGCTAAGCCCCGCCCCCTGTGGTCACATGATCGTAGGTCCTTCTGTTTCCTTCTACCTTTAGCTCTCTGCACAGGTCCTATCTGCCTGAGCCCTCCCTGTGCCATCTGACCCTGGAATCTCCCACAGTGTGGGTGAGTCACCCTGCTCAGCCGTGGCAGCACGCCGGCGCTGACAGGGTTCTGATACCATGTGGCTTAATATACGTTGGTCTGACAACTCGCCAGCTGAAGGTCCGTGTTAGGGAGCACGTCCTGGGCATTCAGGCGGCGTCTGCGCAGGTGGACACTTCCACCCTCAAGACACTGCCTCGACATTTTAAGTCCTTCCACGCCTGTGATGGCTCGTTGTTGCGGGTACGTGGCATTGATGCCCTCTGGATTAACATTCGGGGGGGTCAGTTGTCAAAACAGTTGGGTATGATGGAATCTCGCTGGATATGGATGCTAAAGACAGTCCATCCGCATAGATTGAGTGAGAATCTCTCCTTTGCTCCCTTTTTGTAGTCGCCCCACATCTGCGCACCTATCATGTTTGTAATGCTGCACTATGTTGTTTTTTTAATGTGATCTTAACATGTGGTTTTCCTTTTTAGTATTTGTATGCCTTATGTGGGTTCATGATCGGAGGTATATTTTCTGAGATGATGATGGCATCGGACACGACAGGGGATCCTTTCAGCTTATTGGAGTCGTTCTTCCATTTGGATTGACTGCTGTTACCTATATTGGGGACTACCTTTATGTCAGGACACTATTTATACATATAATAATGCTGTGATATTTTATATACTGTTTTTTCATATTCAGGTTCCCATATGTATGCAGTATTGTTTTTTGATGAATTATTTGTCATCGTCCATAATATGTATGGATTTCCCCATTGCATCTTTATACTTACGCTTAGTCCTGATGCCTGCCTCTGTCTTCTTTGTAGAGTGTTTTTGGAATTAAATTAATGTGATTAGATTAAGATGAATTAAGATTAGATTAATGTGATCTGAATTAGATTAAGTTGTATAGCTATATTGTGGTATGTTTCACCCCCATTCGGTATCTGTTTACATTTTTTATTATTTATTTTTTGTTTATGTTTTCCTTCATTTTTTGTCCGTCATGTGGTTACCTGTATCGCTTCTCCAGTGCGGCTTATTTCTGCATCTCCGATGTGTTTGTGCTATTTGGTGCTGGGACTCCGCCCCCTGTTGTCGGTCTGCTGCTTGGTCACATGGGGCCCCATGTGTTCCGGCATCAGCTGACCGGGTGGCGGCGTACCTGGATGCCGTGGTCGCTGCCATGGTGACGCTCCTCTACTTCCGGATTTGGAGCGTCACGTGGGTGTTCATTAGCCTATCCGGCAATGATATATACAGTTGGCATAGTCGCTGCTACAGCGAAGCTCTAGCGACGCCCTTTCTTTTCCGGTTCTACGTCATTGGAGGCTATTAACTGACCACTATTGAGGCGACGTCATTTTGTTTCCGGCTTAAGCGGCAACACTTGCACTATATAAGACGGCACATATGTATTTTCAGCACGCCCCCTGAGGAAGGTTTCTTAACTGAAACGCGCGTCGGGGTCAGCGGTGGACGGCGTGGTGACGGGCGTATATATTTCGGTATGTTTTTATTATAGCTTTCACACTATACTGTTTTATGCCTCTCATAAAACTGTCACCAGGATAGCCGACCATGGTTTTACATCTGGCTACGCCGTGATATTCTTACTTTATCTGTCATTGCTTACTCATACATTTTATGTATGCCGTCCACGGCTCTCATTGGGCACTTGTTGTGCCGCATTTTTGCATGTTTCCCCATGCTTTCCCTGTACCTGTCAATTAATTTTATGATAATAAAGCATTGTTTGATATTTTGGATATATAAACTGTTGTTGGTGCTTTTGGATTTTTCTTTGTTATTTGAAAAGTTGTTAATTTTGTGAAAGGAAAGTGCACTTATACAATTCAAATATTTTTACATTCATAATTTTAAACAATTTTGGACTGCCTGACAGCTGAAGTTTAACTCTGCATGTAGTGGAGAATAGTCTCCTCTGCAGATTATGGTCAGCAACCTCATTTGCTTTGCAAAAGTTCCATTGATTAGGGAATACAGATTTTCCTCATAATCTGTCAAGTTCCCCATCCCAAAAATATCTTAACCATTTTTGAAAAAAATGATGTTTTCGAAAGAAATTTTCCCTTTTTCAGATTTAAATAATATTATTTTGATACATTTCAACAATTTTGCCTTTTCTCAAAATCCTAATCAGGGTCCTACTGGGAAAATTCATTAAATTGAATTTCTCCCCAAATTAGTAAGAAGGTACGCTCTATAAAAAAAATTGTTGAAAAAATTTAGCATGTATTGCCCAAACCTGGCAGGGATGGCTTTTCAGTACAGTAAAAATGGTATAGTATCTTCCATTGAGGCTGAGCAGTACAAAAGAGATGATTAAATATCAAAGTCATTGCAATCTAAATTAGCTGAATTCTACATCTCTTCTTATCTATTCTATGACATCTGAATTATATTTACACAGAAAAATGAAAATCTACAACTTGGATGCAGACTGCATGGCTATCAGCATTGATTAATTGCATGTACAGTGTAAATTGTTCTTAGGGTATGTTTCCACGGGCAGAAACCGGCAGCGCTTTGGACACAGCTTATGTCCGCTCTGTCCAAAGCGCTGCTAGCTTTTGAACGGAGGTGGTTCCGCATATGTTCATTGAACCGTGTGGAATCACCGTGTCCTATACATTGGACGGTGATATTTATCTTGTGGAGACGGAGTGTCTCCGCAAGATAAATTGACATGCTGCAGTCTAGAAAGATGCGCCGCATGTCCGTTTTCACAGAGTTGCTGGAGGCATCCTTGCATGCATAGTGGAGATGGGATTTCATGAAATCCCCTCCACTATGCTGTAACATCTTGCCGCTGCGGGTTGGACGCTGCGGCTGTACGCAGAGTCCAACCTGCAGCGTTTACTGATGGTGTAAACATACCTTTACAGGTTTTTCTTGCATTTATTTGTCAGCATAGTACATTATGTTTGGACAGTAGAAGAAAAATAAATTGGAAGTAGATAGACTAAATTTTATTAAGACACATTTTATTACGTAGAAACTATATTCATTATCCCTGTATGCCACCTCTAATATACCTGTTATATTCCATCTAGCATGTAGGGTTTCAGTCATTATTTTGGAGCACATAAGGAATGCATCCAAATGATGGAATAATGAACCCAGCTATGAAGAATTACAGTCACATTTTGACTATCAAGAGAAAAATTGAAAGTGATTTATTTTTGTATTATCTACAATGTAGTGTATTCTAACAAGTAAAAAGTCAATTTTAGGACATTATTAATGGATACTGTACAGCACCATGGAACTAATGGTGCTATATAAATAAATAAATAATAATAATAATAATAAAAAATGGATGCTGTAGGTAAACTCAGGTAAGGCAACCTAGTAATAATAATAACAATAATCCTTATTTTTATATAGCGCTAACATATTCCGCAGCGCTTTACAGTTTGCACACATTATCATTGCTGTCCCCGATGGGGCTCACAATCTAAATTCCCTATCAGAATGTCTTTGGAATGTTGGAGGAAACTGAAGAACCCAGAGGAAACCCACGCAAACGCGGAGAGAACATACAAACTCTTTGCAGATGTTGTCCTTTCTTGGGATTTGAACCCAGGACCCCAGTGCTGCAAGGCTGTAGTGGTATCCACTGAGCCACCATGCTGCACTAGTAGAGTGAAATGGGAAAATTATTATTATTATTTATTATTATAGCACCATTTATTCCATGGCCCTTTACATGTGAGGAGTATACATAATAAAAATCAAGTACAACAATCTTAATCAATACAAGGGATTGGTGAGGATACAATAGGTGAGGGCAGAGCTGGTCTTGTAGCAGTTTGGTGGATTCGTGGCTACTGCAGGTTGTAGGCTTGTCGGAACAGCTAGGTCTTCAGGTACCTTTTGAAGGTTTCCTCAGTAGGCAAGAGTCTGATATGTTGGGGTAGAGAGTTCCAGAGGAGGGGGATGTGCAGGAGAAATCTTTGATGCGATTGTGGGAAGAATAGATAAGTGGGGAGTCGAGAAGGAGATATTGTGAGGATCGGAGGTTGCTTGCTGGTAGGTACTGAGAGACGAGGTCACAGATGTATGGAGGAGACAGGTTGTGGATGGCTTTGTATACCATGGTTAGGGTTTTGAACTGGAGTCTTTGGGTAATGGGGAGCCAGTGAAGGGAATGACAGAGAAGAGAGGCTGGGGAATAGCGGGGGCATAGGTGGATTAGTCAGGTAGCAGAGTCTAAGATAGATTGTAGGGGCGTGACAGTGTTAAGGTACCATCTCACAGTGGCACTTTGGTCGCTACGACGCTACGACGGCACGATCCGTGACGCTCCAGCATCGCACCATTATCGCTCCAGTGTCGTAGACTGCTGTCACACTTTGCAATGCACGACGCTGGAGCGATAATTTCATGACATGTTTGCGATGTAGAAGCCATTGGTTACTATGCGCACATCGTATACAATATCGTGCACACCTTTGTTACACGATGCGATCATGCCGCCACAGCAGGACACTAGACGACGAAAGAAAGTTTCAAACGATCTGCTATGACGTATGATTCTCAGCGGGGTCCCTGATCGCATTAGTGTGTCAGACACAGCGAGATTGTAAGTATATCGCTGGAACGTCACGGATCGTGCCGTCGTAGCGATCAAAATGCCACTGTGTGGCGGTACCCTTAGATGAGAGGCCACACAGCAGGAGGTTGCAGAAGTCAAGATGGGAGATGATCTTGATGTGTGTTAGGAAAAACAATAGGGAAATATTTTAGCTTCAATTTATAATATATCTTTTAATTCTCAAAAATAGTCCATTGGTTAATAATAAATAAACTCTAATACTACCCTAAGGATCTATAGGATGGGTATGAAATATTCCTCACGGAGCCCTAAATATCCAGATTTAGCAGATATTTCCATATGGAAAGCTGAGGTAGAAAAGGGAGTATGAAAAATGATGGTGAGAGTGATGTAAATAAACTTGAGCAATTATAGAATTTAGGTAATGATTTTCTTTTCTCTTCACGCTTGACACGCCCTCATATTTTGGGATATGGGAAGAGGAAGGACAGTTACATGCATACATATATTTATGTACGTGATCTTATGCATTTATGAATTTTTTTATGCAATGTTAAATAGTAAATGAAAGTGTTACAGGAGTTGTTCAGTCTCAGAAGAAAAGTCTGCAGTCACTTTATGTGACACAAACTGATGACTTGTTAGTGTGTGATTAATTCACGGTAAAGATTTCCCTGTATACCAAGTCGCAAGACCACATATACATACAGTACAGACCAAAAGTTTGGACACACCTTCTCGTTTAAAGATTTTTCTGTTTTTTCATGACTATGAAAATTGTACATTCACACTGAAGGCATCAAAACTATGAATTAACACATGTGGAATTATATACTTAAAAAGTGTGAAACAACTGAAAATGTGTCTTATATTCTAGGTTCTTCAAAGTAGCAACCTTTTGCTTTGATTACTGCTTTACACACTCTTGGCATTCTCTTGATCAGCTTCAAGAGGTAGTCACCGGTAAGGTTGAGCGAAACGGGTCGGCCATTTTTAGAAGTCACCGACTTTTGGCAAAGTCGGGTTTCATGAAACCCGGCCCGACCCCTGTGTGGGGTCTGTTATGATAAGATAATTCAGTACCACAATGGACATAGAGGTCAGAGCACATACAGTGACCTGTCAATAACCCAAAAACATAGAACGAGCTCTGAGACGTGGGAACTCTGCTGACCGCAATCCCTAATCCTCTCCAACCACACTAGAGGCAGCCGTGGATTGCGCCTAACGCTCCCTATGCAACTCGGCACAGCCTGAGAAACTAGCTAGCCTGAAGATAGAAAATAAGCCTACCTTGCCTCAGAGAAATACCCCAAAGGAAAAGGCAGCCCCCACATATAATGACTGTGAGTTAAGATGAAAAGACAAACGTAGAGATGAAATAGATTTAGCAAAGTGAGGCCCGACTTTCTGAACAGAGCGAGGATAGGAAAGGTAACTTTGCGGTCAACACAAAACCCTACAAAAACCACGCAAAGGGGGCAAAAAGACCCTCCATACCGAACTAACGGCACGGAGGTACACCCTCTGCGTCCCAGAGCTTCCAGCAAGCAGGAAAAAACAAATAGACAAGCTGGACAGAAAAAAACAGCAAACAAAATAGCAAAGCGGAACTTAGCTATGCAGAGCAGCAGGCCACAGGAACGATCCAGGAGGAAACAGGTCCAATACTAGAACATTGACTGGAGGCCAGGATCAAAGCACTAGGTGGAGTTAAATAGAGCAGCACCTAACGACTTCACCACATCACCTGAGGAAGGAAACTCAGAAGCCGCAGTACCACTTTCCTCCACCAACGGAAGCTCACAGAGAGAATCAGCCGAAGTACCACTTGTGACCACAGGAGGGAGCTCTGCCACAGAATTCACAACAGTACCCCCCCTTGAGGAGGGGTCACCGAACCCTCACCAGAGCCCCCAGGACGACCAGGATGAGCCATATGAAAGGCACGAACAAGATCAGGAGCATGGACATCAGAGGCAACGACCCAGGAATTATCTTCCTGAGCATAACCCTTCCACTTAACCAGATACTGGACTTCCGTCTTGGAACACGAGAATCCAAAATCTTCTCCACAATATACTCCAACTCCCCCTCCACCAAAACCGGGGCAGGAGGATCAACAGATGGAACCATAGGTGCCACGTATCTCCGCAACAATGACCTATGGAATACGTTATGTATGGAAAAAGAATCTGGGTCAGACGAAAAGACACAGGATTAAGAACCTCAGAAATCCTATAAGGACCAATGAAACGAGGTTTAAACTTAGGAGAGGAAACCTTCATAGGAATATGACGAGAAGATAACCAAACCAAATCCCCAACATGAAGTCGGGGACCCACACAGCGTCTGCGATTAGCGAAACGTTGAGCCTTCTCCTGGGACAAGGTCAAATTGTCCACTACATGAGTCCAAATCTGCTGCAACCTGTCCACCACAGTATCCACACCAGGACAGTCCGAAGATTCAACCTGCCCTGAAGAGAAACGAGGATGAAACCCAGAGTTGCAGAAAAACGGCGAAACCAAGTTAGCCGAGCTGGCCCGATTATTAAGGACGAACCCAGCCAAAGGCAAAAAGGACACCCAGTCATCCTGATCAGCAGAAACAAAGCATCTCAGATATGTTTCCAAGGTCTGATTGGTTCGTTCGGTCTGGCCATTAGTCTGAGGATGGAAAACCGAGGAAAAAGACAAGTCAATGCCCATCCTACCACAAAAGGCTCACCAAAACCTCAAAACAAACTGGGAACCTCTGTCAGAAACGATATTCTCTGGAATGCCATGTAAACGAACCACATGCTGGAAGAACAATGGCACCAAATCAGAGGAGGAAGGGAATTTAGACAAGGGTACCAAATGGACCATCTTAGAGAAGCGATCACAGACCACCCAAATGACTGACATCTTTTGAGAGACGGGAAGATCTGAAATAAAATCCATAGAGATATGTGTCCAAGGCCTCTTCGGGACCGGCAAGGGCAAAAGCAACCCACTGGCACGAGAACAGCAGGGCTTAGCCCGAGCACAAATCCCACAGGACTGCACAAAAGAACGCACATCCCGCGACAGAGATGGCCACCAAAAGGATCTAGCCACTAACTCTCTGGTACCAAAGATTCCAGGATGACCAGCCAACACCGAACAATGAACCTCAGAGATAACTTTATTCGTCCACCTATCAGGGACAAACAGTTTCTCCGCTGGGCAACGATCAGGTTTATTAGCCTGAAATTTTTGCAGCACCCGCCGCAAATCAGGGGAGATGGCAGACACAATTACTCCCTCTTTGAGGATACCCGCCGGCTCAGATAAACCCGGAGAGTCGGGCACAAAACTCCTAGACAGAGCATCCGCCTTCACATTTTTAGAGCCTGGAAGGTACGAAATCACAAAGTCAAAACAGGCAAAAAACAGCGACCAACGAGCCTGTCTAGGATTCAACCGCTTGGCAGACTCGAGATAAGTCAAGTTCTTATGATCAGTCAAGACCACCACGCGATGCTTAGCTCCTTCAAGCCAATGACGCCACTCCTCGAATGCCCACTTCATGGCCAGCAACTCTCGATTGCCCACATCATAATTTCGCTCAGCAGGCGAAAACTTCCTGGAAAAGAAGGCGCATGGTTTCATCACCGAGCAATCAGAACTTCTCTGCGACAAAACAGCCCCTGCTCCAATCTCAGAAGCATCAACCTCGACCTGGAATGGAAGCGAAACATCTGGTTGACACAACACAGGGGCAGAAGAAAAACGACGCTTCAACTCTTGAAAAGCTTCCACAGCAGCAGAAGACCAATTGACCACATCAGCACCCTTCTTGGTCAAATCGGTCAATGGTTTAGCAATACTAGAAAAATTGCAGATGAAGCGACGATAAAAATTAGCAAAGCCCAGGAACTTTTGCAGACTTTTCAGAGATGTCGGCTGAGTCCAATCATGGATGGCTTGGACCTTAACAGGGTCCATCTCGATAGTAGAAGGGGAAAAGATGAACCCCAAAAATGAAACCTTCTGAACACCAAAGAGACACTTTGATCCCTTCACAAACAAAGAATTAGCACGCAGGACTTGAAACACCGTTCTGACCTGCTTCACATGAGACTCCCAATCATCCAAGAAGATCAAAATGTCATCCAAGTACACAATCAGGAATTTATCCAGGTACTCTCGGAAGATGTCATGCATAAAGGACTGAAACACTGATGGAGCATTGGCAAGTCCGAATGGCATTACTAGATACTCAAAATGGCCCTCGGGCATATAAAATGCAGTTTTCCATTCATCGCATCGCTTAATACGCACAAGATTATACGCACCACGAAGATCTATCTTGGTGAACCAACTAGCCCCCTTAATCCGAGCAAACAAATCAGATAACAACGGCAAGGGGTACTGAAATTTAACCGTGATCTTATTTAGAAGGCGGTAATCTATACAAGGTCTCAGTGAACCATCCTTCTTGGCTACAAAAAAGATCCCTGCTCCTAATGGCGACGATGACGGGCGAATATGCCCCTTCTCCAAGGACTCCTTCACATAACTCCGCATAGTGGCGTGCTCAGGCACAGATAAATTAAACAGTCGACCTTTTGGGAATTTACTACCAGGAATCAAATCGATAGCACAATCACAATCCCTATGCGGAGGTAGGGTATCGGACTTGGGCTCATCAAATACATCCCGGTAATCAGACAAGAACTCTGGAACCTCTGAAGGGGTGGATGACAAAATAGTCAGAAATGGAACATCACCATGTACCCCCTGACAACCCCAGCTGGACACAGACATGGATTTCCAATCTAATACTGGATTATGGACTTGTAGCCATGGCAACCCCAACACGACCACATCATGCAGATTATGCAACACCAGAAAGCGAATAACCTCCTGATGTGCAGGAGCCATGCACATGGTCAGCTGGGTCCAGTACTGAGGCTTATTCTTGGCCAAAGGCGTTGCATCAATTCCTCTTAATGGAATAGGACACTGCAAGGGCTCCAAGAAAAACCCACAACGCCTAGCATACTCCAAGTCCATCAAATTCAGGGCAGCGCCTGAATCCACAAATGCCATGACAGAATACGATGACAAAGAGCAGATCAAGGTAACGGACAGAAGAAATTTTGACTGTACCGTACCAATGGTGGCAGACCTAGCGAACCGCTTAGTGCGCTTAGGACAATCAGAGATAGCATGAGTGGAATCACCACAGTAGAAACACAGCCCATTCAGATGTCTGTGTTCTTGCCGTTCAACTCTGGTCAAAGTCCTATCGCACTGCATAGGCTCAGGTTTAAGCTCAGGTAATACCGCCAAATGGTGCACAGATTTACGCTCACGCAAGCGTCGACCGATCTGAATGGCCAAAGACATAGACTCATTCAGACCAGCAGGCATAGGAAATCCCACCATGACATCCTTAAGGGTTTCAGAGAGACCTTTTCTGAAAATAGCTGCGAGCGCACCTTCATTCCATTGATTGAGTACGGACCACTTTCTAAATTTCTGACAATATACCTCTATCTCATCCTGACCCTGACACAGAGCCAGCAAATTTTTCTCTGCCTGATCCACTGAAATAGGTTCATAGTACAGCAATCCGAGCGCCAGGAAAAACGCATCGATATTACTTAATGCAGGATCTCCTGACGCAAGAGAAAATGCCCAGTCCTGAGGGTCACCACGTAAAAAAGAAATAATGATCCTAACTTGTTGAACTGGGTCACCAGGGGAGCGAGGTTTCAAAGCCAGAAATAGTTTACAATTATTTTTGAAACTCAGAAATTTAGTTCTATCTCCAAAAAACAAATCAGGAATAGGAATTCTCGGTTCTAACATAGAATTCTGAACCACAAAGTCTTGAATATTTTGTACTCTTGCCGTGAGCTGATCCACACATGAAGACAGACCTTTAATGTCCATCGCTACACCTGTGTCCTGAACCACCCAAATGTCTAGGGGAAAAAAAAGGCAAAACACAGTGCAGAGAAAAAAAAATGGTCTCAGAACTTCTTTTTTCCCTCTATTGAGAATCATTAGTACTTTGGGCCTCCAGTACTGTTATGATAAGATAATTCAGTACCACAATGGACATAGAGGTCAGAGCACATACAGTGACCTGACAATAACCCAAAAACATTGAACGAGCTCTGAGACGTGGGAACTCTGCTGACCGCAATCCCTAATCCTCTCCAACCACACTAGAGGCAGCCGTGGATTGCGCCTAACGCTCCCTATGCAACTCGGCACAGCCTGAGAAACTAGCTAGCCTGAAGATAGAAAATAAGCCTACCTTGCCTCAGAGAAATACCCCAAAGGAAAAGGCAGCCCCCACATATAATGACTGTGAGTTAAGATGAAAAGACAAACGTAGAGATGAAATAGATTTAGCAAAGTGAGGCCCGACTTTCTGAACAGAGCGAGGATAGGAAAGGTAACTTTGCGGTCAACACAAAACCCTACAAAAACCACGCAAAGGGGGCAAAAAGACCCTCTATACCGAACTAACGGCACGGAGGTACACCCTCTGCGTCCCAGAGCTTCCAGCAAGCAGGAAAAAACAAATAGACAAGCTGAACAGAAAAAAACAGCAAACAAAATAGCAAAGCGGAACTTAGCTATGCAGAGCAGCAGGCCACAGGAACGATCCAGTAGGAAACAGGTCCAATACTAGAACATTGACTGGAGGCCAGGATCAAAGCACTAGGTGGAGTTAAATAGAGCAGCACCTAACGACTTCACCACATCACCTGAGGAAGGAAACTCAGAAGCTGCAGTACCACTTTCCTCCACCAACGGAAGCTCACAGAGAGAATCAGCCGAAGTACCACTTGTGACCACAGGAGGGAGCTCTGCCACAGAATTCACAACAGGGGTCGGCCATGAGGTCGGCGATCTTCTGATCTGGTATTGGAATTCCGATACCGAGTTCCGATATGTTTGCGATATCGGGAATCGGTATCGGAATCCATATTTAAGTGTAAAATAAAGAATAAAAATAAAAAATATTGATATACTCACCCTCGGACGCGTCCTGGTTCTAACCGCCAGCCTGCGTTCCTAAAAATGAGCAAGTGAAGGACCTTCAATGACGTCGCGACTTGTGATTGGTCGCATGAGCGGTCACATGGGCGGTCACACGACCAATCACAAGCCGCGACGTCATTGAAGGTCCTTCACTTGCTCATTTTTAGGAACGCAGGCTGGCGGTTAGAACCAGGGCGCGTCCGAGGGTGAGTATATTCCTATTAGGGATATACTCACCCTCGGACGTGCCCTGGTTCTAACCGGCAGCCTTCCTTCCTAAGAATGAGCAAGTGAAGGACCTTAGATGACGTCGCGGCTTGTGATTGGTCGCGTGACCGCTCATGTGACTGCTCACACGACCAATCACAAGCCGCGACATCATCGAAGGTCCTTCACTTGCTCATTTTTAGGAACGCAGGCTGCCGGTTAGAACCAGGGCGCGTCCGAGGGTGAGTATATCCCTATTTTTTATTTTTATTCTTTATTTTCCACAATAATATGGATCCCAGGGCCTGAAGGAGAGTTTCCTCTCCTTCAGACCCTGGGAACCATTAGTATCCCATTGCACTGCATTGGGTTTCGTGTTTCGGCCGACCCCGACTTTTCTATAGGATCGTCCGATTTCACTCGACCCGACTTTTGAGAAAGTCAGGTTTCGTGAAACCCGACCTGATCCTAAAAAAAGAAAAGTCGCTCAACCCTAGTCACCGGTAATGGTCTTCCAACAATCTTGAAGGCGTTCACAGAGATAAGAAAAAGAGAGAGACCGCGCATAAGGGGGAAACACTAGGAGAAAAGGAGGGAATGTATAAAACCACAGTACACAGAGTCACACAGTAGACCCAAATATTGGCCTGAGTAGCTGTGAGCCCCCCTTGACAAAAACACAGCAACCTAAAAAGAGCCCCGTGAGGTACTAATGCCACGGTGGAAACACATGGACAGCAACGCTGGACTCGGATGAAACCAGCAAGGCCCCCAACCATATACCAAAAAAATACCTGTAACTCCTGCAAGAAGTAGGTGTACCGTGCAGAGTGGCTGTATGATGGATCAGGGTGAGGCGCCGTAAAAACCAATGCGGAGCCGAGCGTGGCGCTGCGGGGCTTGATGTCCGACGTGAGGTGCAGAGTCACGGTGGGGATCTGCAGGCTCCCGGAGTGGTGCTGCACGCAGGGGTAGCAGGGAGGCTGCGTAGAGCCAGGGAGAGCCCCGGCCGGTGGCGTCCCTTGATACAAGCACAGGAAAGATGGCCGACGGAGGACTGAGCATGTGACGTCACAGCTGAATAGCTACGGAGCGGCGCTAAGGACACGGTAGAAACCAACGCGTTTCAAAGGAACAGCGTCCTTCTTCGTCAGGGTTACCCGGCACCAGCGGCTCCGAGAAATATAAGCTAAGCCCCTGTCAGTCACATCTAATCAGGGCCCCGCCCCATATAAAAAAATGATGGATACGTGCGTGCATACATGAATCTGCAATGTTAAAGATACTAATATGTACGATAACGACCACTGGGGATAAACTGCAGGGGAAAAAAAGGAGCTGAAAAAACAATATATAAACTGTTTAGTGTGTACCGAAACGGCATGGAAATATATGCAAATGTAGGAGGGGGGACACCGATCCTGTTAGTAATAAAAAAGGGGACGGAAATAAGGTGCAAATATAGTAAAAATACATCAATATATACATCTAAAAACAATTTTAATAAATTAATAGATAAAAAAGAGAGAACTCCCACTCTAAATAGTAAACAGACAATTAAGATACGTAACATAAAACGGCCATAAAAGAAGGCAAATATAAAAAATGGGAAAAAAAACCCATATATATATCTATTTAAAAGGCATATAATTCTAGCCCATAATTAAGGCCCTTTGGTGCAAGACAGTCCAAGGTAAAAATCCATTGGGATTCAATCCTGGACATAACCTGTATCGAATTACCCCCTCTCACGTTTTGTAGGATTTTTTGGATCCCCAGAAAACGTACATTTTTAATTGACTTATTGTGTTTTTCACAAAAGTGGCGTGAGAGGGGATGACCAGGGAAACCCTTCCGGATATTCGTCAAGTGTTCCTTAATTCGGACCATTAAGGGCCTCTTAGTGCGGCCCACATACAATTTTTTGCATGGACACTCGATGAGGTAAATAACCCTTGTGGTGGAACATGTGATATTTTCCTTGATCCTAAACTCCTTCACAGAGTCTGAATCTGTGAATGTAGAATAGCACGTCTTGTTGAAAGAAGTGTTTTTACACCCAAAACAGTGGCCACAGGGCGTAAATCCAGACCTTACATTTATCTGGGTACCAGGACGTAATCCACGATAAATAGACGGTTTAATGGTAGGAGCGATGAGGCTACCCAATGAGCGAGCCTTTCTAAATATGAATCTGGGGACATTCGGTAGATAGCCCCCTATAATTTTGTCCCCTTGCAAAATGGACCAGTGTTTACGAATAATGGACCTGAACTTAAGATGGTCCACATGAAATTGCGCAATGAAGGGTAATGTATGAATCTGGTCAGGCATGCTCACAGCAGTTGGATTGGCGGCTTTTTCTCTATACAGCAGGGAATATCTGGAAGTGTCCCTGACCTCCTGTTCAGCTCGTGCCAGCAATGAGCCTGAATAACCTTTATCGAGAAATTGCTGGATCAGCACCTCTGCTTCCATGTTATAGTCATCCAGGGTAGTACAGTTTCGTCTAAGCCTAGTATATTGACCCTTGGGGATGTTAGTAAGCCACACGGGCAGGTGGCAGCTAAGAATATTGATAAAGCTGTTTGTGTCAGGGATTCAGGGATTCAAGCTTCAGGAGGCTAATTTGCATATTCCAGGTGCCTTCTGGGAGAAGCGAAGTCTCCCTAAGCTAGAAGATCGTTGGGTACAGCCGGGACCAGCTGCTTCGAAAGCATCACCAAACCAGGGATTCAAGCTTCAGGAGGCTAATTTGCATATTCCAGGTGCCTTCTGGGAGAAGCGAAGTCTCCCTAAGCTAGAAGATCGTTGGGTACAGCCGGGACCAGCTGCTTCGAAAGCATCACCAAACCAGGGATTCAAGCTTCAGGAGGCTAATTTGCATATTCCAGGTGCCTTCTGGGAGAAGCGAAGTCTCCCTAAGCTAGAAGATCGTTGGGTACAGCCGGGACCAGCTGCTTCGAAAGCATCACCAAACCAGGGATTCAAGCTTCAGGAGGCTAATTTGCATATTCCAGGTGCCTTCTGGGAGAAGCGAAGTCTCCCTAAGCTAGAAGATCGTTGGGTACAGCCGGGACCAGCTGCTTCGAAAGCATCACCAAACCAGGGATTCAAGCTTCAGGAGGCTAATTTGCATATTCCAGGTGCCTTCTGGGAGAAGCGAAGTCTCCCTAAGCTAGAAGATCGTTGGGTACAGCCGGGACCAGCTGCTTCGAAAGCATCACCAAACCAGGGATTCAAGCTTCAGGAGGCTAATTTGCATATTCCAGGTGCCTTCTGGGAGAAGCGAAGTCTCCCTAAGCTAGAAGATCGTTGGGTACAGCCGGGACCAGCTGCTTCGAAAGCATCACCAAACCAGGGATTCAAGCTTCAGGAGGCTAATTTGCATATTCCAGGTGCCTTCTGGGAGAAGCGAAGTCTCCCTAAGCTAGAAGATCGTTGGGTACAGCCGGAACCAGCTGCTTCGAAAGCATCACCAAACCAGGGATTCAAGCTTCAGGAGGCTAATTTGCATATTCCAGGTGCCTTCTGGGAGAAGCGAAGTCTCCCTAAGCTAGAAGATCGTTGGGTACAGCCGGGACCAGCTGCTTCGAAAGCATCACCAAACCAGGGATTCAAGCTTCAGGAGGCTAATTTGCATATTCCAGGTGCCTTCTGGGAGAAGCGAAGTCTCCCTAAGCTAGAAGATCGTTGGGTACAGCCGGGACCAGCTGCTTCGAAAGCATCACCAAACCAGGGATTCAAGCTTCAGGAGGCTAATTTGCATATTCCAGGTGCCTTCTGGGAGAAGCGAAGTCTCCCTAAGCTAGAAGATCGTTGGGTACAGCCGGGACCAGCTGCTTCGAAAGCATCACCAAACCAGGGATTCAAGCTTCAGGAGGCTAATTTGCATATTCCAGGTGCCTTCTGGGAGAAGCGAAGTCTCCCTAAGCTAGAAGATCGTTGGGTACAGCCGGGACCAGCTGCTTCGAAAGCATCACCAAACCAGGGATTCAAGCTTCAGGAGGCTAATTTGCATATTCCAGGTGCCTTCTGGGAGAAGCGAAGTCTCCCTAAGCTAGAAGATCGTTGGGTACAGCCGGGACCAGCTGCTTCGAAAGCATCACCAAACCAGGGATTCAAGCTTCAGGAGGCTAATTTGCATATTCCAGGTGCCTTCTGGGAGAAGCGAAGTCTCCCTAAGCTAGAAGATCGTTGGGTACAGCCGGGACCAGCTGCTTCGAAAGCATCACCAAACCAGGGATTCAAGCTTCAGGAGGCTAATTTGCATATTCCAGGTGCCTTCTGGGAGAAGCGAAGTCTCCCTAAGCTAGAAGATCGTTGGGTACAGCCGGGACCAGCTGCTTCGAAAGCATCACCAAACCAGGGATTCAAGCTTCAGGAGGCTAATTTGCATATTCCAGGTGCCTTCTGGGAGAAGCGAAGTCTCCCTAAGCTAGAAGATCGTTGGGTACAGCCGGGACCAGCTGCTTCGAAAGCATCACCAAACCAGGGATTCAAGCTTCAGGAGGCTAATTTGCATATTCCAGGTGCCTTCTGGGAGAAGCGAAGTCTCCCTAAGCTAGAAGATCGTTGGGTACAGCCGGGACCAGCTGCTTCGAAAGCATCACCAAACCAGGGATTCAAGCTTCAGGAGGCTAATTTGCATATTCCAGGTGCCTTCTGGGAGAAGCGAAGTCTCCCTAAGCTAGAAGATCGTTGGGTACAGCCGGGACCAGCTGCTTCGAAAGCATCACCAAACCAGGGATTCAAGCTTCAGGAGGCTAATTTGCATATTCCAGGTGCCTTCTGGGAGAAGCGAAGTCTCCCTAAGCTAGAAGATCGTTGGGTACAGCCGGGACCAGCTGCTTCGAAAGCATCACCAAACCAGGGATTCAAGCTTCAGGAGGCTAATTTGCATATTCCAGGTGCCTTCTGGGAGAAGCGAAGTCTCCCTAAGCTAGAAGATCGTTGGGTACAGCCGGGACCAGCTGCTTCGAAAGCATCACCAAACCAGGGATTCAAGCTTCAGGAGGCTAATTTGCATATTCCAGGTGCCTTCTGGGAGAAGCGAAGTCTCCCTAAGCTAGAAGATCGTTGGGTACAGCCGGGACCAGCTGCTTCGAAAGCATCACCAAACCAGGGATTCAAGCTTCAGGAGGCTAATTTGCATATTCCAGGTGCCTTCTGGGAGAAGCGAAGTCTCCCTAAGCTAGAAGATCGTTGGGTACAGCCGGGACCAGCTGCTTCGAAAGCATCACCAAACCAGGGATTCAAGCTTCAGGAGGCTAATTTGCATATTCCAGGTGCCTTCTGGGAGAAGCGAAGTCTCCCTAAGCTAGAAGATCGTTGGGTACAGCCGGGACCAGCTGCTTCGAAAGCATCACCAAACCAGGGATTCAAGCTTCAGGAGGCTAATTTGCATATTCCAGGTGCCTTCTGGGAGAAGCGAAGTCTCCCTAAGCTAGAAGATCGTTGGGTACAGCCGGGACCAGCTGCTTCGAAAGCATCACCAAACCAGGGATTCAAGCTTCAGGAGGCTAATTTGCATATTCCAGGTGCCTTCTGGGAGAAGCGAAGTCTCCCTAAGCTAGAAGATCGTTGGGTACAGCCGGGACCAGCTGCTTCGAAAGCATCACCAAACCAGGGATTCAAGCTTCAGGAGGCTAATTTGCATATTCCAGGTGCCTTCTGGGAGAAGCGAAGTCTCCCTAAGCTAGAAGATCGTTGGGTACAGCCGGGACCAGCTGCTTCGAAAGCATCACCAAACCAGGGATTCAAGCTTCAGGAGGCTAATTTGCATATTCCAGGTGCCTTCTGGGAGAAGCGAAGTCTCCCTAAGCTAGAAGATCGTTGGGTACAGCCGGGACCAGCTGCTTCGAAAGCATCACCAAACCAGGGATTCAAGCTTCAGGAGGCTAATTTGCATATTCCAGGTGCCTTCTGGGAGAAGCGAAGTCTCCCTAAGCTAGAAGATCGTTGGGTACAGCCGGGACCAGCTGCTTCGAAAGCATCACCAAACCAGGGATTCAAGCTTCAGGAGGCTAATTTGCATATTCCAGGTGCCTTCTGGGAGAAGCGAAGTCTCCCTAAGCTAGAAGATCGTTGGGTACAGCCGGGACCAGCTGCTTCGAAAGCATCACCAAACCAGGGATTCAAGCTTCAGGAGGCTAATTTGCATATTCCAGGTGCCTTCTGGGAGAAGCGAAGTCTCCCTAAGCTAGAAGATCGTTGGGTACAGCCGGGACCAGCTGCTTCGAAAGCATCACCAAACCAGGGATTCAAGCTTCAGGAGGCTAATTTGCATATTCCAGGTGCCTTCTGGGAGAAGCGAAGTCTCCCTAAGCTAGAAGATCGTTGGGTACAGCCGGGACCAGCTGCTTCGAAAGCATCACCAAACCAGGGATTCAAGCTTCAGGAGGCTAATTTGCATATTCCAGGTGCCTTCTGGGAGAAGCGAAGTCTCCCTAAGCTAGAAGATCGTTGGGTACAGCCGGGACCAGCTGCTTCGAAAGCATCACCAAACCAGGGATTCAAGCTTCAGGAGGCTAATTTGCATATTCCAGGTGCCTTCTGGGAGAAGCGAAGTCTCCCTAAGCTAGAAGATCGTTGGGTACAGCCGGGACCAGCTGCTTCGAAAGCATCACCAAACCAGGGATTCAAGCTTCAGGAGGCTAATTTGCATATTCCAGGTGCCTTCTGGGAGAAGCGAAGTCTCCCTAAGCTAGAAGATCGTTGGGTACAGCCGGGACCAGCTGCTTCGAAAGCATCACCAAACCAGGGATTCAAGCTTCAGGAGGCTAATTTGCATATTCCAGGTGCCTTCTGGGAGAAGCGAAGTCTCCCTAAGCTAGAAGATCGTTGGGTACAGCCGGGACCAGCTGCTTCGAAAGCATCACCAAACCAGGGATTCAAGCTTCAGGAGGCTAATTTGCATATTCCAGGTGCCTTCTGGGAGAAGCGAAGTCTCCCTAAGCTAGAAGATCGTTGGGTACAGCCGGGACCAGCTGCTTCGAAAGCATCACCAAACCAGGGATTCAAGCTTCAGGAGGCTAATTTGCATATTCCAGGTGCCTTCTGGGAGAAGCGAAGTCTCCCTAAGCTAGAAGATCGTTGGGTACAGCCGGGACCAGCTGCTTCGAAAGCATCACCAAACCAGGGATTCAAGCTTCAGGAGGCTAATTTGCATATTCCAGGTGCCTTCTGGGAGAAGCGAAGTCTCCCTAAGCTAGAAGATCGTTGGGTACAGCCGGGACCAGCTGCTTCGAAAGCATCACCAAACCAGGGATTCAAGCTTCAGGAGGCTAATTTGCATATTCCAGGTGCCTTCTGGGAGAAGCGAAGTCTCCCTAAGCTAGAAGATCGTTGGGTACAGCCGGGACCAGCTGCTTCGAAAGCATCACCAAACCAGGGATTCAAGCTTCAGGAGGCTAATTTGCATATTCCAGGTGCCTTCTGGGAGAAGCGAAGTCTCCCTAAGCTAGAAGATCGTTGGGTACAGCCGGGACCAGCTGCTTCGAAAGCATCACCAAACCAGGGATTCAAGCTTCAGGAGGCTAATTTGCATATTCCAGGTGCCTTCTGGGAGAAGCGAAGTCTCCCTAAGCTAGAAGATCGTTGGGTACAGCCGGGACCAGCTGCTTCGAAAGCATCACCAAACCAGGGATTCAAGCTTCAGGAGGCTAATTTGCATATTCCAGGTGCCTTCTGGGAGAAGCGAAGTCTCCCTAAGCTAGAAGATCGTTGGGTACAGCCGGGACCAGCTGCTTCGAAAGCATCACCAAACCAGGGATTCAAGCTTCAGGAGGCTAATTTGCATATTCCAGGTGCCTTCTGGGAGAAGCGAAGTCTCCCTAAGCTAGAAGATCGTTGGGTACAGCCGGGACCAGCTGCTTCGAAAGCATCACCAAACCAGGGATTCAAGCTTCAGGAGGCTAATTTGCATATTCCAGGTGCCTTCTGGGAGAAGCGAAGTCTCCCTAAGCTAGAAGATCGTTGGGTACAGCCGGGACCAGCTGCTTCGAAAGCATCACCAAACCAGGGATTCAAGCTTCAGGAGGCTAATTTGCATATTCCAGGTGCCTTCTGGGAGAAGCGAAGTCTCCCTAAGCTAGAAGATCGTTGGGTACAGCCGGGACCAGCTGCTTCGAAAGCATCACCAAACCAGGGATTCAAGCTTCAGGAGGCTAATTTGCATATTCCAGGTGCCTTCTGGGAGAAGCGAAGTCTCCCTAAGCTAGAAGATCGTTGGGTACAGCCGGGACCAGCTGCTTCGAAAGCATCACCAAACCAGGGATTCAAGCTTCAGGAGGCTAATTTGCATATTCCAGGTGCCTTCTGGGAGAAGCGAAGTCTCCCTAAGCTAGAAGATCGTTGGGTACAGCCGGGACCAGCTGCTTCGAAAGCATCACCAAACCAGGGATTCAAGCTTCAGGAGGCTAATTTGCATATTCCAGGTGCCTTCTGGGAGAAGCGAAGTCTCCCTAAGCTAGAAGATCGTTGGGTACAGCCGGGACCAGCTGCTTCGAAAGCATCACCAAACCAGGGATTCAAGCTTCAGGAGGCTAATTTGCATATTCCAGGTGCCTTCTGGGAGAAGCGAAGTCTCCCTAAGCTAGAAGATCGTTGGGTACAGCCGGGACCAGCTGCTTCGAAAGCATCACCAAACCAGGGATTCAAGCTTCAGGAGGCTAATTTGCATATTCCAGGTGCCTTCTGGGAGAAGCGAAGTCTCCCTAAGCTAGAAGATCGTTGGGTACAGCCGGGACCAGCTGCTTCGAAAGCATCACCAAACCAGGGATTCAAGCTTCAGGAGGCTAATTTGCATATTCCAGGTGCCTTCTGGGAGAAGCGAAGTCTCCCTAAGCTAGAAGATCGTTGGGTACAGCCGGGACCAGCTGCTTCGAAAGCATCACCAAACCAGGGATTCAAGCTTCAGGAGGCTAATTTGCATATTCCAGGTGCCTTCTGGGAGAAGCGAAGTCTCCCTAAGCTAGAAGATCGTTGGGTACAGCCGGGACCAGCTGCTTCGAAAGCATCACCAAACCAGGGATTCAAGCTTCAGGAGGCTAATTTGCATATTCCAGGTGCCTTCTGGGAGAAGCGAAGTCTCCCTAAGCTAGAAGATCGTTGGGTACAGCCGGGACCAGCTGCTTCGAAAGCATCACCAAACCAGGGATTCAAGCTTCAGGAGGCTAATTTGCATATTCCAGGTGCCTTCTGGGAGAAGCGAAGTCTCCCTAAGCTAGAAGATCGTTGGGTACAGCCGGGACCAGCTGCTTCGAAAGCATCACCAAACCAGGGATTCAAGCTTCAGGAGGCTAATTTGCATATTCCAGGTGCCTTCTGGGAGAAGCGAAGTCTCCCTAAGCTAGAAGATCGTTGGGTACAGCCGGGACCAGCTGCTTCGAAAGCATCACCAAACCAGGGATTCAAGCTTCAGGAGGCTAATTTGCATATTCCAGGTGCCTTCTGGGAGAAGCGAAGTCTCCCTAAGCTAGAAGATCGTTGGGTACAGCCGGGACCAGCTGCTTCGAAAGCATCACCAAACCAGGGATTCAAGCTTCAGGAGGCTAATTTGCATATTCCAGGTGCCTTCTGGGAGAAGCGAAGTCTCCCTAAGCTAGAAGATCGTTGGGTACAGCCGGGACCAGCTGCTTCGAAAGCATCACCAAACCAGGGATTCAAGCTTCAGGAGGCTAATTTGCATATTCCAGGTGCCTTCTGGGAGAAGCGAAGTCTCCCTAAGCTAGAAGATCGTTGGGTACAGCCGGGACCAGCTGCTTCGAAAGCATCACCAAACCAGGGATTCAAGCTTCAGGAGGCTAATTTGCATATTCCAGGTGCCTTCTGGGAGAAGCGAAGTCTCCCTAAGCTAGAAGATCGTTGGGTACAGCCGGGACCAGCTGCTTCGAAAGCATCACCAAACCAGGGATTCAAGCTTCGAGGAGGCTAATTTGCATATTCCAGGTGCCTTCTGGGAGAAGCGAAGTCTCCCTAAGCTAGAAGATCGTTGGGTACAGCCGGGACCAGCTGCTTCGAAAGCATCACCAAACCAGGGATTCAAGCTTCAGGAGGCTAATTTGCATATTCCAGGTGCCTTCTGGGAGAAGCGAAGTCTCCCTAAGCTAGAAGATCGTTGGGTACAGCCGGGACCAGCTGCTTCGAAAGCATCACCAAACCAGGGATTCAAGCTTCAGGAGGCTAATTTGCATATTCCAGGTGCCTTCTGGGAGAAGCGAAGTCTCCCTAAGCTAGAAGATCGTTGGGTACAGCCGGGACCAGCTGCTTCGAAAGCATCACCAAACCAGGGATTCAAGCTTCAGGAGGCTAATTTGCATATTCCAGGTGCCTTCTGGGAGAAGCGAAGTCTCCCTAAGCTAGAAGATCGTTGGGTACAGCCGGGACCAGCTGCTTCGAAAGCATCACCAAACCAGGGATTCAAGCTTCAGGAGGCTAATTTGCATATTCCAGGTGCCTTCTGGGAGAAGCGAAGTCTCCCTAAGCTAGAAGATCGTTGGGTACAGCCGGGACCAGCTGCTTCGAAAGCATCACCAAACCAGGGATTCAAGCTTCAGGAGGCTAATTTGCATATTCCAGGTGCCTTCTGGGAGAAGCGAAGTCTCCCTAAGCTAGAAGATCGTTGGGTACAGCCGGGACCAGCTGCTTCGAAAGCATCACCAAACCAGGGATTCAAGCTTCAGGAGGCTAATTTGCATATTCCAGGTGCCTTCTGGGAGAAGCGAAGTCTCCCTAAGCTAGAAGATCGTTGGGTACAGCCGGGACCAGCTGCTTCGAAAGCATCACCAAACCAGGGATTCAAGCTTCAGGAGGCTAATTTGCATATTCCAGGTGCCTTCTGGGAGAAGCGAAGTCTCCCTAAGCTAGAAGATCGTTGGGTACAGCCGGGACCAGCTGCTTCGAAAGCATCACCAAACCAGGGATTCAAGCTTCAGGAGGCTAATTTGCATATTCCAGGTGCCTTCTGGGAGAAGCGAAGTCTCCCTAAGCTAGAAGATCGTTGGGTACAGCCGGGACCAGCTGCTTCGAAAGCATCACCAAACCAGGGATTCAAGCTTCAGGAGGCTAATTTGCATATTCCAGGTGCCTTCTGGGAGAAGCGAAGTCTCCCTAAGCTAGAAGATCGTTGGGTACAGCCGGGACCAGCTGCTTCGAAAGCATCACCAAACCAGGGATTCAAGCTTCAGGAGGCTAATTTGCATATTCCAGGTGCCTTCTGGGAGAAGCGAAGTCTCCCTAAGCTAGAAGATCGTTGGGTACAGCCGGGACCAGCTGCTTCGAAAGCATCACCAAACCAGGGATTCAAGCTTCAGGAGGCTAATTTGCATATTCCAGGTGCCTTCTGGGAGAAGCGAAGTCTCCCTAAGCTAGAAGATCGTTGGGTACAGCCGGGACCAGCTGCTTCGAAAGCATCACCAAACCAGGGATTCAAGCTTCAGGAGGCTAATTTGCATATTCCAGGTGCCTTCTGGGAGAAGCGAAGTCTCCCTAAGCTAGAAGATCGTTGGGTACAGCCGGGACCAGCTGCTTCGAAAGCATCACCAAACCAGGGATTCAAGCTTCAGGAGGCTAATTTGCATATTCCAGGTGCCTTCTGGGAGAAGCGAAGTCTCCCTAAGCTAGAAGATCGTTGGGTACAGCCGGGACCAGCTGCTTCGAAAGCATCACCAAACCAGGGATTCAAGCTTCAGGAGGCTAATTTGCATATTCCAGGTGCCTTCTGGGAGAAGCGAAGTCTCCCTAAGCTAGAAGATCGTTGGGTACAGCCGGGACCAGCTGCTTCGAAAGCATCACCAAACCAGGGATTCAAGCTTCAGGAGGCTAATTTGCATATTCCAGGTGCCTTCTGGGAGAAGCGAAGTCTCCCTAAGCTAGAAGATCGTTGGGTACAGCCGGGACCAGCTGCTTCGAAAGCATCACCAAACCAGGGATTCAAGCTTCAGGAGGCTAATTTGCATATTCCAGGTGCCTTCTGGGAGAAGCGAAGTCTCCCTAAGCTAGAAGATCGTTGGGTACAGCCGGGACCAGCTGCTTCGAAAGCATCACCAAACCAGGGATTCAAGCTTCAGGAGGCTAATTTGCATATTCCAGGTGCCTTCTGGGAGAAGCGAAGTCTCCCTAAGCTAGAAGATCGTTGGGTACAGCCGGGACCAGCTGCTTCGAAAGCATCACCAAACCAGGGATTCAAGCTTCAGGAGGCTAATTTGCATATTCCAGGTGCCTTCTGGGAGAAGCGAAGTCTCCCTAAGCTAGAAGATCGTTGGGTACAGCCGGGACCAGCTGCTTCGAAAGCATCACCAAACCAGGGATTCAAGCTTCAGGAGGCTAATTTGCATATTCCAGGTGCCTTCTGGGAGAAGCGAAGTCTCCCTAAGCTAGAAGATCGTTGGGTACAGCCGGGACCAGCTGCTTCGAAAGCATCACCAAACCAGGGATTCAAGCTTCAGGAGGCTAATTTGCATATTCCAGGTGCCTTCTGGGAGAAGCGAAGTCTCCCTAAGCTAGAAGATCGTTGGGTACAGCCGGGACCAGCTGCTTCGAAAGCATCACCAAACCAGGGATTCAAGCTTCAGGAGGCTAATTTGCATATTCCAGGTGCCTTCTGGGAGAAGCGAAGTCTCCCTAAGCTAGAAGATCGTTGGGTACAGCCGGGACCAGCTGCTTCGAAAGCATCACCAAACCAGGGATTCAAGCTTCAGGAGGCTAATTTGCATATTCCAGGTGCCTTCTGGGAGAAGCGAAGTCTCCCTAAGCTAGAAGATCGTTGGGTACAGCCGGGACCAGCTGCTTCGAAAGCATCACCAAACCAGGGATTCAAGCTTCAGGAGGCTAATTTGCATATTCCAGGTGCCTTCTGGGAGAAGCGAAGTCTCCCTAAGCTAGAAGATCGTTGGGTACAGCCGGGACCAGCTGCTTCGAAAGCATCACCAAACCAGGGATTCAAGCTTCAGGAGGCTAATTTGCATATTCCAGGTGCCTTCTGGGAGAAGCGAAGTCTCCCTAAGCTAGAAGATCGTTGGGTACAGCCGGGACCAGCTGCTTCGAAAGCATCACCAAACCAGGGATTCAAGCTTCAGGAGGCTAATTTGCATATTCCAGGTGCCTTCTGGGAGAAGCGAAGTCTCCCTAAGCTAGAAGATCGTTGGGTACAGCCGGGACCAGCTGCTTCGAAAGCATCACCAAACCAGGGATTCAAGCTTCAGGAGGCTAATTTGCATATTCCAGGTGCCTTCTGGGAGAAGCGAAGTCTCCCTAAGCTAGAAGATCGTTGGGTACAGCCGGGACCAGCTGCTTCGAAAGCATCACCAAACCAGGGATTCAAGCTTCAGGAGGCTAATTTGCATATTCCAGGTGCCTTCTGGGAGAAGCGAAGTCTCCCTAAGCTAGAAGATCGTTGGGTACAGCCGGGACCAGCTGCTTCGAAAGCATCACCAAACCAGGGATTCAAGCTTCAGGAGGCTAATTTGCATATTCCAGGTGCCTTCTGGGAGAAGCGAAGTCTCCCTAAGCTAGAAGATCGTTGGGTACAGCCGGGACCAGCTGCTTCGAAAGCATCACCAAACCAGGGATTCAAGCTTCAGGAGGCTAATTTGCATATTCCAGGTGCCTTCTGGGAGAAGCGAAGTCTCCCTAAGCTAGAAGATCGTTGGGTACAGCCGGGACCAGCTGCTTCGAAAGCATCACCAAACCAGGGATTCAAGCTTCAGGAGGCTAATTTGCATATTCCAGGTGCCTTCTGGGAGAAGCGAAGTCTCCCTAAGCTAGAAGATCGTTGGGTACAGCCGGGACCAGCTGCTTCGAAAGCATCACCAAACCAGGGATTCAAGCTTCAGGAGGCTAATTTGCATATTCCAGGTGCCTTCTGGGAGAAGCGAAGTCTCCCTAAGCTAGAAGATCGTTGGGTACAGCCGGGACCAGCTGCTTCGAAAGCATCACCAAACCAGGGATTCAAGCTTCAGGAGGCTAATTTGCATATTCCAGGTGCCTTCTGGGAGAAGCGAAGTCTCCCTAAGCTAGAAGATCGTTGGGTACAGCCGGGACCAGCTGCTTCGAAAGCATCACCAAACCAGGGATTCAAGCTTCAGGAGGCTAATTTGCATATTCCAGGTGCCTTCTGGGAGAAGCGAAGTCTCCCTAAGCTAGAAGATCGTTGGGTACAGCCGGGACCAGCTGCTTCGAAAGCATCACCAAACCAGGGATTCAAGCTTCAGGAGGCTAATTTGCATATTCCAGGTGCCTTCTGGGAGAAGCGAAGTCTCCCTAAGCTAGAAGATCGTTGGGTACAGCCGGGACCAGCTGCTTCGAAAGCATCACCAAACCAGGGATTCAAGCTTCAGGAGGCTAATTTGCATATTCCAGGTGCCTTCTGGGAGAAGCGAAGTCTCCCTAAGCTAGAAGATCGTTGGGTACAGCCGGGACCAGCTGCTTCGAAAGCATCACCAAACCAGGGATTCAAGCTTCAGGAGGCTAATTTGCATATTCCAGGTGCCTTCTGGGAGAAGCGAAGTCTCCCTAAGCTAGAAGATCGTTGGGTACAGCCGGGACCAGCTGCTTCGAAAGCATCACCAAACCAGGGATTCAAGCTTCAGGAGGCTAATTTGCATATTCCAGGTGCCTTCTGGGAGAAGCGAAGTCTCCCTAAGCTAGAAGATCGTTGGGTACAGCCGGGACCAGCTGCTTCGAAAGCATCACCAAACCAGGGATTCAAGCTTCAGGAGGCTAATTTGCATATTCCAGGTGCCTTCTGGGAGAAGCGAAGTCTCCCTAAGCTAGAAGATCGTTGGGTACAGCCGGGACCAGCTGCTTCGAAAGCATCACCAAACCAGGGATTCAAGCTTCAGGAGGCTAATTTGCATATTCCAGGTGCCTTCTGGGAGAAGCGAAGTCTCCCTAAGCTAGAAGATCGTTGGGTACAGCCGGGACCAGCTGCTTCGAAAGCATCACCAAACCAGGGATTCAAGCTTCAGGAGGCTAATTTGCATATTCCAGGTGCCTTCTGGGAGAAGCGAAGTCTCCCTAAGCTAGAAGATCGTTGGGTACAGCCGGGACCAGCTGCTTCGAAAGCATCACCAAACCAGGGATTCAAGCTTCAGGAGGCTAATTTGCATATTCCAGGTGCCTTCTGGGAGAAGCGAAGTCTCCCTAAGCTAGAAGATCGTTGGGTACAGCCGGGACCAGCTGCTTCGAAAGCATCACCAAACCAGGGATTCAAGCTTCAGGAGGCTAATTTGCATATTCCAGGTGCCTTCTGGGAGAAGCGAAGTCTCCCTAAGCTAGAAGATCGTTGGGTACAGCCGGGACCAGCTGCTTCGAAAGCATCACCAAACCAGGGATTCAAGCTTCAGGAGGCTAATTTGCATATTCCAGGTGCCTTCTGGGAGAAGCGAAGTCTCCCTAAGCTAGAAGATCGTTGGGTACAGCCGGGACCAGCTGCTTCGAAAGCATCACCAAACCAGGGATTCAAGCTTCAGGAGGCTAATTTGCATATTCCAGGTGCCTTCTGGGAGAAGCGAAGTCTCCCTAAGCTAGAAGATCGTTGGGTACAGCCGGGACCAGCTGCTTCGAAAGCATCACCAAACCAGGGATTCAAGCTTCAGGAGGCTAATTTGCATATTCCAGGTGCCTTCTGGGAGAAGCGAAGTCTCCCTAAGCTAGAAGATCGTTGGGTACAGCCGGGACCAGCTGCTTCGAAAGCATCACCAAACCAGGGATTCAAGCTTCAGGAGGCTAATTTGCATATTCCAGGTGCCTTCTGGGAGAAGCGAAGTCTCCCTAAGCTAGAAGATCGTTGGGTACAGCCGGGACCAGCTGCTTCGAAAGCATCACCAAACCAGGGATTCAAGCTTCAGGAGGCTAATTTGCATATTCCAGGTGCCTTCTGGGAGAAGCGAAGTCTCCCTAAGCTAGAAGATCGTTGGGTACAGCCGGGACCAGCTGCTTCGAAAGCATCACCAAACCAGGGATTCAAGCTTCAGGAGGCTAATTTGCATATTCCAGGTGCCTTCTGGGAGAAGCGAAGTCTCCCTAAGCTAGAAGATCGTTGGGTACAGCCGGGACCAGCTGCTTCGAAAGCATCACCAAACCAGGGATTCAAGCTTCAGGAGGCTAATTTGCATATTCCAGGTGCCTTCTGGGAGAAGCGAAGTCTCCCTAAGCTAGAAGATCGTTGGGTACAGCCGGGACCAGCTGCTTCGAAAGCATCACCAAACCAGGGATTCAAGCTTCAGGAGGCTAATTTGCATATTCCAGGTGCCTTCTGGGAGAAGCGAAGTCTCCCTAAGCTAGAAGATCGTTGGGTACAGCCGGGACCAGCTGCTTCGAAAGCATCACCAAACCAGGGATTCAAGCTTCAGGAGGCTAATTTGCATATTCCAGGTGCCTTCTGGGAGAAGCGAAGTCTCCCTAAGCTAGAAGATCGTTGGGTACAGCCGGGACCAGCTGCTTCGAAAGCATCACCAAACCAGGGATTCAAGCTTCAGGAGGCTAATTTGCATATTCCAGGTGCCTTCTGGGAGAAGCGAAGTCTCCCTAAGCTAGAAGATCGTTGGGTACAGCCGGGACCAGCTGCTTCGAAAGCATCACCAAACCAGGGATTCAAGCTTCAGGAGGCTAATTTGCATATTCCAGGTGCCTTCTGGGAGAAGCGAAGTCTCCCTAAGCTAGAAGATCGTTGGGTACAGCCGGGACCAGCTGCTTCGAAAGCATCACCAAACCAGGGATTCAAGCTTCAGGAGGCTAATTTGCATATTCCAGGTGCCTTCTGGGAGAAGCGAAGTCTCCCTAAGCTAGAAGATCGTTGGGTACAGCCGGGACCAGCTGCTTCGAAAGCATCACCAAACCAGGGATTCAAGCTTCAGGAGGCTAATTTGCATATTCCAGGTGCCTTCTGGGAGAAGCGAAGTCTCCCTAAGCTAGAAGATCGTTGGGTACAGCCGGGACCAGCTGCTTCGAAAGCATCACCAAACCAGGGATTCAAGCTTCAGGAGGCTAATTTGCATATTCCAGGTGCCTTCTGGGAGAAGCGAAGTCTCCCTAAGCTAGAAGATCGTTGGGTACAGCCGGGACCAGCTGCTTCGAAAGCATCACCAAACCAGGGATTCAAGCTTCAGGAGGCTAATTTGCATATTCCAGGTGCCTTCTGGGAGAAGCGAAGTCTCCCTAAGCTAGAAGATCGTTGGGTACAGCCGGGACCAGCTGCTTCGAAAGCATCACCAAACCAGGGATTCAAGCTTCAGGAGGCTAATTTGCATATTCCAGGTGCCTTCTGGGAGAAGCGAAGTCTCCCTAAGCTAGAAGATCGTTGGGTACAGCCGGGACCAGCTGCTTCGAAAGCATCACCAAACCAGGGATTCAAGCTTCAGGAGGCTAATTTGCATATTCCAGGTGCCTTCTGGGAGAAGCGAAGTCTCCCTAAGCTAGAAGATCGTTGGGTACAGCCGGGACCAGCTGCTTCGAAAGCATCACCAAACCAGGGATTCAAGCTTCAGGAGGCTAATTTGCATATTCCAGGTGCCTTCTGGGAGAAGCGAAGTCTCCCTAAGCTAGAAGATCGTTGGGTACAGCCGGGACCAGCTGCTTCGAAAGCATCACCAAACCAGGGATTCAAGCTTCAGGAGGCTAATTTGCATATTCCAGGTGCCTTCTGGGAGAAGCGAAGTCTCCCTAAGCTAGAAGATCGTTGGGTACAGCCGGGACCAGCTGCTTCGAAAGCATCACCAAACCAGGGATTCAAGCTTCAGGAGGCTAATTTGCATATTCCAGGTGCCTTCTGGGAGAAGCGAAGTCTCCCTAAGCTAGAAGATCGTTGGGTACAGCCGGGACCAGCTGCTTCGAAAGCATCACCAAACCAGGGATTCAAGCTTCAGGAGGCTAATTTGCATATTCCAGGTGCCTTCTGGGAGAAGCGAAGTCTCCCTAAGCTAGAAGATCGTTGGGTACAGCCGGGACCAGCTGCTTCGAAAGCATCACCAAACCAGGGATTCAAGCTTCAGGAGGCTAATTTGCATATTCCAGGTGC